>NW_026042411.1:300000-406669 GCF_023856365.1 Brienomyrus brachyistius | reverse complement strand
GTCTGTTCACACATATTGGGAATAGTTAGACATTTAATCAAAATAATTAAGACAAGACATAAACATACAGTTCTGTTGATATGCGACGCATATAACCTCTGCATTCACAGCACTGCTTCAGTTATCGAAGAGCAAATTTCCAAAACTCACTCAGTCCGATAACCTAAAGTAATAAGTCATAATCCTCTTCATACGTTGCAGTAATGGGAATGAAATCTCACTCAGTGTTTATGTAATGGAGCAATGGAATTTCGTGAAATTTCCAAAAGTCCACAGAAATATTTAGAAAAACATTCCTGCAGACTGAGTTTTTGATATTTGCTTTTCAATTACACAATTTTCTTCAGTCTGAGGTTTAACAGAATTCAGCCATATGCTGTTCAAAAAAAACTACACAGAACAAAAACAGAATGGACTTTACATCTGTCTGAAAGGAAAGTTGACACAGGCTGCAGCAGTGAACAAATCAATCAATGTATTAAAGTTAGGCATTAAGTAACTGGAGGCAGTATATACATAACATGATAACATGCCTTTTCTGTATTGACCATATTAAGGACGCTGTAACACTGCCCACCACATACCTGCTTCATTTATTGTTTTATACTTGCAGCTGCTTATTCAGACAGCTCGTCTACCTGTCTGTCCATGTGCCCTCCCATGACAACTGGTCCAGCCTACAGGTGCCGTCCCATTCCGGCATGTTACCCATGAGTCATAGCGGCACCTCCGGGAGCAGCTCCAGGTGAGCCCGTGCCTCCCCTCCCCCACCTGTCCCCATGCTGAGTCTCGGGCCCCCGTCTTCCCTCTTGTTCTCGCCTATACCCACATCCTGGCCTGTGTCTGCATCGTCTCACCTCGTTAACAGGACTTTCGCCTTCTTCTGTCCTGATCCATTCAGGCCCATCATTCTGGGACATGCTTTGATTTATTTCGCCATAGTTACTCTTTGTTTTCTTTGTACTTTGCACTCTACAAGTAAAATGAATAAAAAATAGGCATTATTTTGATATTGTTTTAGTACAGTGACACTAGTATATTTGTTGTTGTTCCAGGCAACACTGCATGCTGATTAACGTCTTTCCTTAATCTCCACCCCATTGCTCACACACAGCCAGTATCCCAGTTGTGGTCAATGAGCTCCTCCTCACTCACCCCAGTCTCCTAGTCAGTGGAATGTCCAACAGCTTGGGCTCTCAGTTCCTGCGTGTCATGCCCGGCTCGTCCGCTCCTCCTGTGTGCCACGCCCCCTGATTACCCACGTGTTTTCTCCCGATTGTACCCAGCTGTATCTAGTTATTTGCTCAGTCCTGTGTATTTCAGTCCGTGTCTTACCTGAGTCCAGTGTCTGTCATTGATGTTTGTATGCGTGAGATGTTTCCCCGTCCGCGCTTCCTAATTAAACTCCCGTTTTTGCCTGTCCGCTTGCTCCTTGCACGCCTTGCCCGCACGATCGCCTGCCTGCTTGTACCCGATCGTGACACTGCGCAGCTCTACAACTCATTACCCAGGGCTCTCGCACCCGGCCACAGTGCCCCTCTCAGGCTCCCCGCTGTATGACAGCACTGCCCCATCGGAAGTTCATGAAGCCTCACAGTACGACGCCTCTCCCCACGCGCGCTTAGCCACCACCGGGACTCCCATCACTCCTCCTTCCCTGTAGGGCGGCGCACTTCCATTATTATTACAGTTTCTACTGTCACTCTGTTGCTTTTCCTGGTGCTGGACTTTTGACAGATAAATACATTATTTGTTGCATTCAGTGACAAAAGATTGGTCTGTTAACACCCTCAGTCTCCACCCTATGAGCCCCTTGTTGGCGGCAGAATCAGGAAGATGTCGGAGAAAGCAGAGGTAAAGTGAATAGTCACCTCGACAATAATGTGGAAACCGCTAATGGTGATCATGCCTGTGTGGGTGAAATGGATCACCACAGTATAAGCGGATGATGATATAGACGATTTTTCCCTTTTTCTTTATGTCTGTTACCATCTAATAGGCATTTTTTTTCTTTGGGATGCGTCTAGGTCAGATACGACCAAAATATTTTTCTCATTCAGAAGTGAAAAAAAATATTGCTCTCAGATTCTGTTCAGTGTAGTTTTTTAAAATAATGTACCTTGATTGTGTTTGTTTAAATGCCATTACCTGTTGCTTACTGGGCCGCTGAAAATGTCTGGCCCAGCTAAATTTCTTGGTTTAAAAATCTGGCCCAACTACTTTCCAGACCTGGACTAGCCCTACTGAATCATACACTAATGTTATTCTGTTATGTGGGCTGTTGTGATAGGGAGATTTGCTGGATGCTGCACGACGGGTGGTGTCCCTGCTGCAGAATGCCCTGTCTGAAGCAGCACCTAGAGACAGTGAGGGTGTTGTTATCACCTTAATATTGTATATACGCAATCTGTTATTTCTTAACTAATATAATTGTAAGGTATTCTTCTAATATATTGTGCACAGCCAACAAAAAAGAGAAAAATGCAAACCAAAGGAAGGCTTTCTTTTCTCTTAAAAGTCTTTTTCTAAACCACTGAGAGTCAGTTAGAGGGGTGTTCATTATCAGTATGTTGCTGGCATTCTGAAAATGTGCCAATTTTAGTCAAGTGGCTACTTTCAAATGCAGTCCCTGGCCAAGATGAAGAAAGTTCATGAAGACTACAGATAATATTAGCACTGACATAACAAACAACCTTTTTTACATGCAAAATATACAGGAAATATACACTGCAACAGGCTAGGATAGACAAATAACCAATACACTTGCAAGCCTGACCACTTTAGACCCCAGATTAGAAAATTGGTGAATGAGCATATATTTTTTCCAAGTTTTGTTTTGCTTTCAAGTTCTCACAAATAAAAAAAAAAAAGATTTTCCCACTATAGCCAGATCCAGTTTCTGTGGGGGGCGGGGGGGGGGGTGACAATTTGTAGTAATAACTATTTCCTGCTGAAAACCACTGGTAAACTATCCACATGTCTCTGAATATCTGTGAGTCCCGAGACCTCCATGACAGATAGATATAAGTTGCTAGTGTTGATCGGCAGGAAATCTTCTCCAAAGCCCCACCACCACCTCACACCAATCCACCCAGGGTTTACTCCAAATAAATTTGCTGGTAATACAAACCGGATCAACTTGTGGTTTGTGTCCACGTGTACTAGAGACAAAGGCCCTGGTACATTCTGCGTACAACACAGCCAAGACTTGACAACCTTTATATGATGCGCATGGAATCAACCCTATGCATGGAGGCTGCAACTCTTCTCCACCGAACCCTGTAGCCCATTGACTGCAGCCTGCATTGACTATCCTGTAGCCTGCATTTGGTAGATCATTCTTGACAGAAGAAACCAAATTGTCAAGTTCCCTAACACAGAGCTCATACTCTTTTATTCTTCTTAAGATTGTTCTTCTTGAAACACCCATCAGTGTGGCTATGCAAGGCACAGGAAGTTGAGTATGGAGCATTTCTTTCAAACATTGTTCTTCAATCAAATCTTGGGTCGTCTATTGGTGGCAGCGACTTCCTGTGTGACACATGGGGCTGGACGTTCCAGATGTGCCCTCACAAGGTCAAAGAGCTCTTGCAAAGCCAGGGTGATAGCAGGAGGTACTTCAATGTGATTAGACAGGGCCTGCAGAAGATACAGCTCCTGATGACAAAGGAACTCCAGGTAATCCAAATTTAGTGGAGTCGCGCTGAATCCTATTTCTATTTTATGCAGAAGACTGTCGAGAAGGTGGTATCTGAGCTGTCACAGAACAAATTATAGTTAATGAGGTGTCAAGATCTTGTCTCTGATCCACACACTAGGCCTACCATTCAAAAGTTTTAATTATGAAAATGAAATGTTTTTGTTTTGTGAGGTGCTTGTTCATGTATGATGATGTAGTGGCTGCTCTGTTTGACCGTGGTAAACCTTTTCACAAACAATATAAGTGAGAAGTATGACATAGATCTAAGGACCAGAGTATAATAAAGTTAAATAAAATCCATCAAAAACACTTCCTCAGTGGAGATTCCAATGTAGTAGGCAGACAACTTTATGGCTTTAATAATGAGTGTATTTAGCAGCTACAAGGACAAAAGATATTATAACCTCTCCATTTTAATGCTAATTTAATAAACATTAACAGATAGCACTTAAGGTGGTTTCGCCTATAGTCTGCTAACACTAACCCGAGAACTAATATCTGAGGAGCGTTCTTCCCAGGATTTGAATTTATTAAATTGGCTTTGTGATGTTGTATTAAGAAATTTTATTCACAATGCAATTTACCGTACATTGGCCCATTCTTTTATATACGGTAAGACGAAGCGGGAAATTCGAGCGAGCGAGTGCTGTGCAGACGCGAGCGCGTAGAGGGGATGGGTTTTCAGCACTCGAGCACACGCACGCGCGTGGTTCGACTTTTGGCCCTATTTAACGGCGAGCGAGTGAGTGAGTGCTGTGCAATCGCGAGCGCGTAGAGAGCATGGATTTTCTGTTTTTATGCGCACGACTTTTGGCACTATTTAACGCCATAGAAATGTGTGTTTAAAAGGGGAGGAGATCGGGTTGCAGCGCTGGTGTGAGCGGTTTCTCCGGGCAGTTCGCTCGAGGCTAACGTGGCTTTGGGAACGTGGTGTACCCGTCACCCATGCCAGGGAAGAAATCAAAACCGAAATGCTAGGAATATGGACTTCATCTTACGTCAAGCGTTTTCCCCTCCATTGACGCCCATAAAGAAAAGGCTTAAAGTCCATATTCCTAGCATTTCGGTTTTGATTTCTTGTCAGGTAAGTCTTTATGGCCCAGATACATTCGCGAGAAATTTGGTGATTTGTGGTGACTGTTTTAATACATTAAGTTGCGTTACGCATTTTCACATTAAGCGTTTTAGAATGTCCCGTGGCAGGTATCCCCTTCTATTGCCCTAGGGAGGGTTGTAACCCTCGTCTGTATATTAATAAAGAATAATCCTTCTATTCCTGTCTCATGTATCTGGACCTCCCCAGCAATTTAACGAAATTTGGGTGGCAGCGGTTACAAGTGAACCCGTTAAGTTTAGCGCTCATACTTCCGTCCATATGTTTAAGACCCACCTTGGCTGACTTAGCTGACATGTCCTGATTTCATAATCTTCAAATTTGTAATCTTTTCTCCTTCATCTAACTCCATGTTTGTAACTTCTTGTCATTTCTTGCCGTTTGACTCATAGAAAATTATCAGACTTAAATGACACGTCAGCCTGTGCAGACAGCGATTTCAATGTTTTAATAAATTGGCCAGCAGGTGGGGGCAGTGCTCAATTTCATTAATGCCATTCAGAAAACTTTCAGGCTTTATGTCTTAATGAACAGCCTAGAAAAGGACAAAGCATTATATTACTGATGCATACAGCAGATCCCCAACTCAGGCTGTGTTGCATATTCTTAACAGTGCTACAGTATGTTCACACAGCCAGTACAAACAACTGCAAGATCTAGACCAGGGGTCACCAACCTTTTTAAAACGGAGAGCTACTTCACGGGTACTGAGCCATACGAAGTTTGATATCAGTTTAAACGCCCTCCTAAACATGTCTAAACTTCATGCATGATAAACATGTTTTAAATGCTTTTGTATATTCAATTTCAAATCTATATAAATGCAAATGTGATAGATTAGAAACAGGACAAAATAAAATTTTAGATGATGTGCGCTGGTGAGTTGTGCTATTTTATAGAACAGGTCCACGGGCAACTCATGTGGTCATTGGGGGCATCCTTGGGGCACCATGTTGGTGACCCCTTATCTAGACCTACCACATCAGGTAGGAAGGTGCCTATTTCTACCAACTATTCAGACCATCAGACCCAAACCATACATTCAGTCAGGCACAGGCACTCCACCAGAGGGCTCTACATTCTGTCCTACATCTGCTCACCTGTTAGACCCACACTCAGTCTCCATCCTGATTTCTACCTACTACTCGGACTATCTCACCAAAACCAGTCCTGTGGCCTGTTCTATGAAGCGGGGTTACTGGCTTATTGGGGAAACTTGTCGGATTTCTTGATCGGGACCTTCAACTGCTCTGCCATAGAGAGCATCCTAACAGCTGCCTTACGGTCTGGTATGCGGGCTGCTGGTGGCCTCCTACCGCTCTGCCATAGAGAGCATCCTAACATACGGCCTTACGGTGTGGTATTCGGGCTGCTGGTGGCCTCTATGACTTTTGTTGTAGACAGTCCATCTGTGTGGTGCTGTTTGCACGATTGTTTTGGGAAATGCACTTACAGTTTTGCAGATGTTAAGGGTGATTCCAGAAATGCATCAAAGCAACTGAGGAACTGCAATGTCACTGTACAGTTACTTATAATGGGCGCCAATGTAATGTGTAGAGTGGCAAATAAACTGATTCACCATTTACTCTCATGTACATCACTTAAAATGCTTGTTTTAAATGCAAATGTGTGAATGTAAATCTAAGCAGTAAAGCTACAATTTACATTCTGTTTGCATGGTGGAAAGAACATTTAATCTGCCTTTTAAGTGTGATTAGAAGATCTAATGCCTGTGTGCTTGTAATAAGATGGTCGCTGGTTCAAACCCAGCCACAGCACATCTCTGCGTCCTTGAGCGAGGCCCTTAACCCCCAGCTCACTGGGCATCACTAGGGTGGCTGCCCTTCGCAGACAACTTACTCTGTTTACTCTAACAAAAAGAGAGCAAGTTGAGAGAGAGTTAAGACAATTTCTCCACAGGGACCAATAAAGTATCAATTATTATTACTGTATGAGAGACTGTCTAATATCAGATAGATAACAGACTCATACTGTGCTGAGCTTGTCTGAGAGAGATGATTAGCAAATGCTCTCCCACAGTATCTCAGCACTCTGTACAAAGAACTTTATATGCTCAGTATCTGCTCCTGTTTATCTAATTGTTCTCATTTTAACTGGTTGTTAAGGAGTAAATTAATAAACGTCATGTAAGTGCACATTAAAATGCTTTTTCACTGTTACTTAAGTTCCCATGTGAACAGCCAATCAGATCAGCCTGATGTGTGTCTCTCTGTTTCCTCTCTGTTTCCTGCCCTTTCATCCCGACCACGACCATGATCTCTCACTTAGCAGCAGAGCAGTTTATTCTAAACAGTGGAAGCACAAAAATGTTCAGACTCTTTGCGTCTCATTTCATTAGTAAGGCCCTATAATATAAATTATTTTGGGATTTTAATATGTTCATTATCTGTATGATGTGATCAGTGGAATTTGGCCATTTAATCTGCATCATAGTAATAGTTATTTAGATTCTATTATATGTCTTATGTTGATTATGATTTTTTTTGTTGTTTCTGTTTTGCAGACACTGCACTGACTACAGATGTTGTTCAGCCCAGTCACCTGATGAGGGTTCAGCTTGGAGACAGTGTGACCCTGACATGCTTCTGTCAAGGAGAAACAACTTTGTTACTTTGTTTAAGCAAGCTGTTGGTCGGAAGCCCCAGCCCATGGCGAAAGCACTTCTCTACGTACCTGGTGAATTTTACAAGGAATATAAAAGCATAAAACGTTACTCCTTACTGAATGCAGAGGGGAGTTTAACCTCACTATTTCTAACGTGGAGCCGTCAGATTCTGCAGTGTATATTGTGCTGCTGTGTTTCTTCATGAGGTCACCTTCGGGAATGGAACCTTTGTCATAATCACAGGTAATGAGATTCCAACTATTTTCATATTTGCTTTATTATAATGTCAGTAAGATTATTCCCTGCAAAATAATTGTGACAGTTTAGTTGTTTGTCAATATAAAATTAGCAAAGATACCTTATTGTCTGCTTTGTTCCATAAATGTTTTTCTAAACATCAAACAAATCATTCATTATTATTATTATTATTATTATTATTATTATACAATTTGTTGCATTTTGCTTGCTGTCAGCCAAAAGCCTAACCTTCTCTTTATACAGATGTTAATGTTACACATTGCAGCCTCTTTAAAACAAATAACATAAAAAAATGTTTGAGTTGTTATATACAGTATAGGACTGTGCAAAATCTTAAGCACACAAAAGAAATTATTTTTGACGTTATTTATCTGAGCAGTCAGTGTGTATTCACTCTGAAAAAAAAATGCATGATTTAACATATGAACTAGGGATGTGCACCATTCAGAACTGATTTGAGAATGAAATTCTCAAATACGTATCCTAAAATTCAGGATTTTGAATACATATATGAACTTAAATTTCAGTTCATTTGTTAATCTGAATTACATTTGAATTGTGGTTGAAAACAGGTTGTGGCATTGAAATTTATATTTGAATTTAAAGAAGAAGAACGAAAAAGGGTTTGGATTCAAATTCAAGTTCATATACGTACTGTAGGTGTAGCTTTTAACTAAAATATGAACTTTAATTTAAATATGAATTATACATAAACACATTAACATTGTTATACATCATTGTTATAAAAATGTCGTTTTGTAAAGAATGAAATAATGCAACATTTGAAGTGTCACCTAAAATAATAATTATACTGTCATTTTGTGCACCATGGTGGATCTGCTCATAGGAAGAGCTGAGTGTCTCTCCTTAAAAGTCAGTGTTGGCTGCAGTGACGGCAGTTTCTAACCTAAGAAACGTCCCAAACACTTTTCCTGCATCAAAAGTCAAACTAGTCCCTATTCCTGCCATGAAAGGTTCACATAATGTCACCGATACCTGAACCAACCATGTTTATCAGAGGATGCCAACCCTTTGGCTGCAGCTTTCTCTGCACACGCTGAGAGAGTCTTCAGTGTAGCAGGAAAAGATTTCAGGCCAGAAGATTGCAAATTAAATCATGAACCTTTGAAGATATTATGCTGAATAAAGTAATAATAATGAAAAATTAGCAATGTGTATTGGAATAAAGCATAATTGTATTGGCCATGACGTTTTGCTTTTCGCTGTAGTGCTATGGTTGAACGGAAAAACTTACTTTTGTGTGCATAAGAAAATAAATAGGAGGAACTACGAAACCAAGTAATTCCTTTTACTATGTATACTTTTTCTTTAATGGTAAAAGATAGACAAACTAGTAATGGGCAAACAGCTCTTCGGCTCTTGAATTAAATATGCAGGTACTACAGCAAAATGCTCAAAAATACCAAAACACATCAAGAGCTAAATATGCAAAAACAATAAATACCTTCCTGTGGAAAAGGGGCAACATAAACCAAATGTAAAGTCACGAAAATCATGAAATATAAAGTACACTTTACACACTTCATTTCTTTGAATTGAAATTAATTATATTCATCTACCTTCATACATTAATACAAGACATTATATGATATAATGTTTGTATTATCATATAATTTTTATTTAGGTATTATGTAGGTGCAGTTAATGTATAGTGTTACCTGATATATACTAATAAGCAGTATACAATAAAAAGAGAGAAGAATGTCAGCTGTTCTCCAAGAAGTTACTGATTTCTTGGATGGCTAGAAGAACATCGATTCAGTTCCCAAAATCTGTAAGAACAATTTTTGAGGATCTGTATTTTCCATTGTTATTCTCAAAGGGCTGTCATCATGACTATTTTGCTTTTCAGGTAAAGACTCCAACAGCAGGACTGTGGTACAGCAGCCTGTGTCTGACACATTGCAGCCAGGAGACTCTGTGAGCCTGCAGTGTATGATAGAGACTGGGAGCTGTGCAGGAGAACACAGTGTTTACTGGTTCAGACATGGATCAGGAGAATCCCTTCCTGGAGTCATTTACAGCCATGGAAACAGCAGTGATGAGTGTGAGAAGAGCCCTGAGGCTGGATCTCCTACACGGAGCTGCGTCTACAGCCTCCCCAAGGGGAACCTCAGCCTCTCCGATGCTGGGACTTACTACTGCGCTGTGGCCATGTGTGGGGAGATGCTGTTTGGGAACGGCACATAGCTGGATATAGATGGTAACACCCAGTGTGGGGAGATGCTGTTTGGGAACGGCACACAGCTGGATATAGATGGTAGCACCCAGTGTGGAGAGTATATCTGCTTCAAAGTTTTATTTAGCTTATTCTGCTATTAAGACATTTATTTCTTTTTTTAATGTAATGAATTTTCTAATTTAAGTGCTTAAATTAAATTACACAGATGTAATTTAATAATTATCCATCCATCCATCCATTTTCCAAACCGCTTATCCTATTGGGTCGCGGGGGGTCCGGAGCCTAATTTAATAATTATTTCAAATATTAATATCCATCCATCCATCCATTTTCCAAACCGCTTATCCTATTGGGTCGCGGGGGGTCCGGAGCCTAATTTAATAATTATTTCAAATATTAATATAAATTGTTAAAATGCAAAATACTAGAAGTTCATGTTAAAAATGGACTATTTACAAAACAACTGCTGTAATGTGTTATCGATTTGATCTTTAACTAATGTAATGTAAGCAAATGGGAAATGTGTCTCTATATCATTATGCTGAAATCTATCTCTTTGTTACAGGCTTTCAGAAGCTGCTGGATCCTCTTCACTCTGGCTTGCTGATAGTTTTATCTTGCAGCATTATTCTGAACGTTGCTCTCATTTGTATAAGATGTAAACTGACCTGTACACACTGTGCAGGTACGCTGCCGGCTTTATGCACTCAGAAGGACAAAATGTAGATTTAACAAATTATAGAAATATAAAATTGTTTTATGATAGATAACATTTTCATATTAAAACCACTCTTGCAGGTAATACAGTTTTAAAATCCATTATAAATCTCACCTTATTTATATAAACCTTTTTGTACTGTAAGATTTACATTTTTGTATTATATCTTTCATATTTTGCAAATCTATTGAAATATACATGTTGCAATAAGTTGCATATCAATAACTTTTATTACCAAGATCTCCTTTATAGCAATTGTATTATATATGATATATGAGAACAAATGACACGTATCCAAACATGCACACTTAAATTGACAGAAGTCATTTTACTTTCATTTTTGAGACAAAAAGGATGTTGATTGCTTGAAAATTCGGAATGTTATCTGACCACGGTATGATACCGTGCGAAATTAAATAATATATTGATGTGTTATATATTTTAAACAGATGAAAAGAACAGTGATATATCAAAAGTGGAATGGTCACGCAAGCAAGTATGTAATAAATATTTCAAATTACAAATCGTCAGTAAACAAATGAACCTCAGACTGATTTCCATCCTGGGATCAGCATTTTAAGTGCTATTTGTGAAAATAGGTAATAGCAAACCGATTTGATCCATCCAATTCTGCCATCTTTGTCTCCACAGTGCCATGACGAGGACACACTGAATTACGCTGCCCTGAACCTTAAGAAGCCAAAACCCAGGAGACAGAAGAAAGACGGGAATAATGACACTCTGTATTCTGACCTCCGCTACAGAGATTATGAATAAAGATGCTTCTCATTCATGTCAGTCACACAGAGTGTTCAGGGTGTAGCTTTAATAATGTTCAGAGGAGGGCAGGGGAGCCAGTGCTTCTGAGACTGAATCACGGGATTTTACGGAGCACCGGTGCTGAGTTTGGTGTCAGTGTGTTTGGGGCGCATTTTTACTGGAAGTGCAAATGTTCAAGCCAGACTGGGGGCTGAGGGAGGGGGAGAGGGGAGCCACAGAGATTATTTCTTCATGGCATGGGGGGGAATAAGCGGCTTTAATGTTGTGGAAAGGCTGAGTTGCTGCAATCAGTTCTTTGATGTCACACATGCTTACTTGTCTCCCTTGTGTACCATGCTGAATGGTTTGGGGCAAACGCACAGGGACTGATCGATTATATTAAACAGATGAAAGAAACTGAATGAAAATTTCAAGTGTTCTTAAATTACGTTTTTCATTTAATTGTGTGTTCTGGATGTATTTTTGAGTATATACATGTACCTGTATATGTACCTGTATATATACCTGTGTCGTTAATAACGATGTGGATAATTAAGAAAGAGGAGTTTTGTTTCTTGCTCCCTGTCTTGTTACTTGGCTCACAAACATACACACACATAGACACACACACAAACATACACAGACACACAAACACACACACACATAGACACACACACACACAAACACACATGCACACATGCACACACACACACTGCTACGGCTCTGTAAGAACACTACCATGCTCTTTTGTGTGAGTGGGGTGGGGGGTGTTAAATAAGATGAAAATGACAATGGCTGTACTTTTGTTATGTCAGTTGTGTTTCTATAGTCATTGTATCATATTCCACAAGCTTTTTATTCTACAAGATGTACAAGCCAGTCAGTGTATTCAGTGGGGTGTTCAGGAGTCATTAGGTTCTGAAAAATGTCTTGCATTTAAAACATAATGTACTTTTGAATACTTAAGTATTTTTAGATGCAAATACTCCAGTACTTTAACTGAAGTAAAAAATTAACTGAAAAACTTTGAGTATTATTTGACGAGGAGTATCTATACTTAACTCAAGTAGTGAAGTTGTGTACTTTGTCCACCTCTGTCCAAAAGTGACATACAGCTGTAAGCTGTTTGGGTTTGTTTGTCTGCTGAGTGCTTCTCTGCAGTGCTGCAGATGTTTCCACTGGTTAGATGCAGCTCAGGAAGACTGACCCACTGACTGCACTGTGCTGGACTCACTTTGCAAAGAGTAAAAACCACACAGACAGAACAATATCTGCTTCTTGTAAGACCCTGTTTCCTCTCTACCTCACCCAGGTCACGCTTTCAAGTATTCAGCCTAAGTTATTTTATCCAAACAAGCCACCATTATTATTCATGCAGCTGGACATTTGACTGGAGCACATGATTGCTACATATCACTACTGTACATGGAACGGAATGTACAGTTTTCACAACAGAACTTTAGAAAAGCAAAATTCTCATCAGTCCACATCTCTAACCACCACACATCCTAGGGCTCCCATTTATAATGGTACATTTTTGTTTTATTCACATTCTTTTTCATCACACAGATAAACACCATCCATTAATCTTACAGCATGTATCCTGGTCAGGGTGATGGGGACGACACCACCTATATCGAGTGTGATTTAAGGCCAAGACCTTAAAAGGGAGAGTCAAGACTGAGGCTTGTTACAAGAGCAGTGGGGCACAAAACAACAAACAACATCATTATGAATGTAAAAGAAATGGATGTATATATAAATATAGGGTAATAATAGAAACAAAAAATAAGAATATATTACATACAGAGGAATATTATAGGAATATTAAAATTAACTTATACACAATCCTTAACTTATACACAATCCTATTGCATGTAACATTATTGCTCATGTGCCAGATATTAGCCTCCCAAAGGAAGCTGCCACACAGGGCATAATGCACTGGCTCAATGCAACACTGCACATCAGTGAATAAGGAGGAACAATATTGCAGATCAGCAGCAGATAGAAACTGTATCAGAAGACAGTGAACAGGGGAAAAGTTCAATGAGCAGAGTGCAGATTATAAAGCCTGACTGCTGTGGGGCCCAATGACCTGCGGTACCGTTCTGTCACACGCCGGGTGTCTGAGTCTCTTACTGAAGGAGCTGCCCTTACGGGCCTCCATAGTCTGCTGGGGGGGTGAGAGGTGTCACATAAAATTGATGACAGCCTTGTTATCAGCCTGCTCTCATCCATCTACTCTACAGTGCCAAGGGACGCTCCTCCCTGATGATGAGAGGAGTCTAAGCATGTGGACATTTGGGATAATGTGAGTTCAGAACTGGATGGTCAGCTGTACGACTTCCAGTCTGTAGGCAGACTCATCACCTTCAGTTATGATGGCAAACACAGTAGTATCACCTGCAAAATTCAGGATCTTCACTGGAGCAGCAGTGATTTGTGTAGAAATTGAAGAGAAGAGGGAGAGCACAGAGCCTGGAGGAGCTCAGTGCTGAGGGTCAGCGTGTCTGATGTGTGCTGTAAGCATACAGATGTCCTGCATTTGTGGAACATTTTGTTTGTGCTGCTGTTTATATGTGTTGTTGACGCTGCAGTCAGTAATTTTCCACTAGCAGTCTCACCTCTGCATTTTACAGGAAGACTGACCGACTGAGAGCAGGGTGTTTGTGTCTCTCTTCTCAGTGAGCGAAAACCACACAACCATCAGGTCCTCAGCTCAGGCCCACTGCTTCACTAGAAAAACCACAAAGGGTATTTTTATCTAAAAGTGGGTGAGCAAGTGAGATGTTATTGACAGCATGAATTTGTCTACTAACATTTTAAATTCAAACCTAAAAAGCAGTATGTCCAGGATGTCAGTAATTACATTTAGTCAGTATGAACAATTTGGGTGCAATAATATAGAATAATGTAGAATTTTGCATAATTCAGTTAATACCAGTAAGATACCGATCATTAACACTATAAGGTCATGTTGCTGAATCTCATTGTTAAAGTTAAATGAATCTACGCATTTTTATACACACAAGACTGTGCTTAGTTCATCTTTCAGTCAAAATCACACAGTGAGGCAAATCTGACCATCTTAATTGTTTTTGCTTGTGTGGAATGGCATCCCATGCAGGCCTGTGCTCTGTGCTTCCTGGGACAGGTCCCACCCTCTCCAGACCCCGATGAGAATTAGTAGTCGCTGGATAAAAGATTGACAAAAGATAAAAATACAAAAGTCATTCTTGCTGTCTAACCTCTGATTACTGCATGACATTTCTGATTTCTGATAACTGATAAGTAGAAAATATGTTTAGTCTCTTGCTTGGTGGTAAGAAAAAAGGAGAACCACAAAGAGCACAGTCATTTTCAAGGTTATTTCTCACTGGTCAGTGTGAAAGGCTGCGTCATTAATATAACGCCGGGCTCAGCACAGTGACTGCACCTGCGCTGCACTGTAGAACACAAGCCAGGCTGCAGACCATCAGCCCTGAAAGTTAAAACAGGACTCGTATGTGTGTCATGTGGTGTTTAATAAAAATTTACAGGACAGAACATAGTGGATTCAGTTTCCTTTGCTCTTACACTCCCAGTCCAAAGTGTGGCCACGACTGCTGTCAATGCATCTGTCTCTTTTTTCACCTTAATTTTTCACCTGTGTTATTCACCTTAATATCAAAAGGCTCCAAAGCAGTACAGTAATGCAGAACAAATATTGTAACTAACAAGGAAGTGGGGAGGTAATGGACAGAAGTGTTGGTTTTTGGTAACTCCACTCCTCTGACCTCCACTGTAATTTTAGGTTCCTTGGAACAATATTGTAAACCAGTCATCACACATCACACACATAAAGTCGACACCAACCTTAAGTTTGACACTCAGATAAGGTTAGTTGTCAAGTCAAGCTTTTTACAATTGAGGCAGTTGGCCAAAATAAAGCCAATTCTTTCTAGGCAGCACTTTGAGACAGTAATCCACTCTTTTGTCACTACTAGTTTGGACCACTGTAACGCCCTCTATGTTGGGGTTAGAGGCTCCACTATTGTTCACCTCCAGAAGGTTCAAAATGCTGCCGCACATGGAAATATGAGCATGTCTCCCCCATTTTAGCCTCACTCCACTGGCTGCCCGTACATTTTAGGATTCATTTTAAAATTCTGTTATTTGCTTTTAAAGCCCTCAGTGGTCTTGCTCCATCTGACCTCTGTGAGCTGCTTCACCCTTACACCCCCACCCGCTCTCTCAGGTCAGCTGATCAGCTGTTCCTGACGGTTCCTAAGACTCAGCGTGAGCTTAGAGGGGATCGAGCCTTTGCAGTCGCAGCTCCTAAAATGTGGAATGACTTGCCTTTTCACATTAGAGAGGAATCCCCTCTGTCCGTTTTTAAATCTCTTCTAATCTCTTCTCCTTCACCTTTGACACATTGTGAGATGTTAATTTTAATAGTAAATCTTATTTTAATCTTAGCCTTTTCTTTATTAATTAATTGATTTTTTTAAATTTTTATTAATGGCCTTTTACTCACATTGAATGTTTTGGTTTTTATTAAATTTCTTTTACTTCGTTTTTAAGTGTGTGAATGTTTTTATTTATTCCTTTGTGCAGCACTTTGGTCCATAAGGTTGTTTAAAGTGCTTTTCAAATAAAGAGCTGGATTGGATTACATTGGAAGATGGCTCAACAAATCTCTTTCACAGAATGTAAAATTCGACAGAGGGCGCAAGGTGACATTCTGTCAGGGGCCCAGAATTTTTAGCTACACCTCTGTGTTACTGTGTTTTTTTTGTTCTAGCCATCAATAACTCTGGAGTTGCTATATCGCCACCTGGTGGTGAAAAGATCAGACAAAAATATGTACACATGTTACCAACAGTTTGAAATTGAAGTGCAGAGTTAACAGGTTTAATTAATCGTCCCCACGGATGCCAGTCATGAAATTTGAGAATTGCAAATTAAAACACAGGAAAAAATCAGGAACACTACAAGATAAAATATTTAGCAAACACTCAATGTGCATCCAGGGTGACAAGGGACAACTGGAGGATGATATGACAATCTGACAGTGACATTCACAGCACTTTATATGTTGCCAAAAACAGAAAAGGGGATTAAAATCAAGAATCAGAAATCATGTATGAGGGTGGGGCTGCTTGGTGGTGCAGTGATTAGCACTGTTACCTCCCACCACTGGGACTCAGGTTCGAGTCTCCGCCTGGGTCACATGTGTGGGGAGTTTGCATGTTCTCTCTTGCTAAATTGGCCGTAGGAGTGCATGTGTGTGTGAATGGTGTGTGAATGTGCCTTGCAATGAGCTGCCCCCCCGTCCTGGGTTGTTCCCTGCCTCGTGCACAGATCCTGCCAGGATAGGCTCTGGACCCCCCGCGACCCAGTAGCATAAGCGGTTTAGACAATGGATGGATGTATGAGGGTGAGTCACAATGACGACAGCTGCTCTGTTGACTTGGTCCCAGGAGTCGTCAGCGTTGGTCTGCCGGGGCCCCCGTCCTGTCTGTGGAAGCACCCGTCTTGTTGGCTGTTCTCTCTGCCTGGGCCCCCTCTCCTGCTGCCTCACGTTTGGGTTGAAGTGGCTCCCCAGTGCTTCTGTAAAGCTCTTTGTGTATCTTAGAAAAGGGCTGTATAAATGTAACATTCATTCATTTATTCAAGGTCCCAGCCAGAAGAGTGCAGTACTACACTGTCCCCCACAGCCTGAATCAGCTGGATGTTATAGGATTAAGACACTTCCTGCATTAGGCCATTTACCCTCAGTGTATTTCCATACCCTGACAGGATGGATGACAATACTATGGCCCTAATTTTCAATACACAGTTTTCACAGGAGTCTCACCCTCATCCACATTCTCTGCATTCCTTATCTCATGCTTCTTTGCCACCCGCATCTCCTCTGCCTGCTTTGTCTCATTTTCCCACAATTGAAACACCGTCCAATTTGTCTCTGTTTTAGTTCTACCACATTAGTCCCTGAGCAACCAGTCTGATCCCGTTCCTCTAATTTCAGACGCATCTGGCTTATCTGATTGGGACTGAAGCTGCTGTTACTAGGAAAACCACATTCGTCCCACTGGGGCAGGTCTGACACCGCGTCCTTCCCATATGTCTCCCATAATTGTTGTACAGAATTTCAGCTGGAGTTCTTTCCCAGAAGCAAGTAATTTCACTTTAGCACCTGTTCAGTAAAAGTCAAGTAGGTCTTTAATGTTATTTTTAACTTTACACAGTTGAGTATAGTACAGTTACAAAAGAAACTGTTTCCCTCGGACCAAGGTGCTACTTAAATTAACAGAAGACTAACACATACCAACCTAGCAACATACTGTATGGTGCATAATGAGCAAAAACTGTGCAAACATTGCAGGACAGTGCAAAAAGAGAGGACAACTGACACCAACGAGCACAAACAGCACAGTAAACCCAGTACTGAGAAGGCGCAGTTTGGTTGTCCAATGAGGTAGCAATAAAAATAAATAAAAGTAACTGTAAACATGGCGACAATAAGATAAAAAATAGTAGTTAAATAATAAAGTGTGTTAATGAGTGTATGTGTGTGTGGTATCAGATTAGTCCCTGAGAGTTCAGTAGTCTGACGGCATGGGGGATAAAGCTGTTTGAGTCTGGCTGTAAAGGCCCGAATGCTCCGGGACCTATTTCCAGAAGGCAGGAGGGTGAAACGATAATGTGAGGGGTGGGTGGGGTCATCCACAATGGTGGTGGCTTTGCGGATGCAGTGTGTGGTGTGAATATCTGTGATGGAGGGGAGAGATATGTTAGGGTTATCTTCTTCTGAAGATGCGCTGGAAACAAACCAGTCTCTGAACACAGAACAACGCAGACAGCTGTGATGACGTTTTACTTGCTGCAAGGTGTAGGGAATCCACTTGCAGAGTCTCCGCAGTTTCAGCAAAATGATGGTTTATTGAACAGCAAAAATAATACAATGTAATACAGTGTAGAGACACACCGGGTACTGAAAGGCAGCTCAGATACAAATTGAAGACAGTTCTTCACCCCCCTTTATACCCAAAAAGGCCCTCCCCACCAAGGTGTTGTGTGTAGGTGTTGTGAGTGAATTTACATATAAAGAGTGACCCCCTGGAGTGTGAGGATCCTGAGACAGGGACGGGACAGGACAGGGTGGAGACTTTTATGATCATTGTAATTCAATTCTTATCACCTTATCTTATCCTTATCACCATAGTGGTGCCAACTGGAACCCCCATTCTCTCCCTGGCTTCCCCCATGATCATAAATTCCTAACATTGTCTGCATTCAAATGATCAACCAAGAACCTTGGGACATTTTTACCACTTTTCCTTACAAAGGGAAGCCCGGTCCTGACCTCGAGGTGTCAGCCTCTCAGTCGAACTCAGCCAACTTCGAAAGAGTAACTCCCCTCGCAGTGTCTTTTATTGAGGTACACACACAGGATATGCACAACCTACATTGAACATTGTTTGTCACCATATATGGGGTGGAAATATTCAAGCGACAGTTCTTGAGACGTGTTATTGCTCAATTAAGATCAAGCTGCGGCAGGGTGTTGTTTCTAAGCGTCTAGCAAAATGATGATAAAAAAAGTACATATTTCTCTAACACGATACTCCCAATGATTTTCTCACCTGTCATCACTATCTGTTGTAGGGACTTGTGATCTGAGGCGACACAGTTCTCAAAGCAGACCGTGATGCAGCTGCTCAGGGTGCTTTCAACAGTTCCCCAATAGAGTGTGAGAATGGGAGATGGGCTTTTCTGAGCTTCCGTGGAGAGTAGAGGTGCTGCTGTGCTTTCCTTACTATGGAGCTGATGTTGAAGGACCTGGTGAGATTCTCCGCCAGATGGACAACAAGGAATCTGGTACTCTCTACGATCTCCACAGATGAGCCATCGATGTGCAGCAGAGAGTGGTCACTCTGTGTTTTGTGTTCTTCTAACGTCAACAACCATCTCTTTGGTCAACATTCAGAGACAGGTTGTTGGCTCTGCAGCAGTCCGATAGTCATCACACTTCCTCTTTGTATGCTGAGTCACCGTTTTTATTGATGAGACCCACAACAGTCTTGTCATCTGCCTGATGTTGATGATGGAATTCGAAATGTGCATTGCTGCTCAGTTGTGAGTCATCGGAGTTAACAGCAGTGGGCTGAGCATAAAGTCCTGGGTTCCTGCTACAGCGTCTGAGCAGTTGCCTTCGTCGCCCATAGCTCCTGCGCAGCCCGAGCAGCCGCCTCCGCTGCCCCCTGCGGCCCCAGAGCCCGAGCAGCCGCCGCCTGCTTTGCCCGTAGCTCCTGAGCAGCCGCCTCCGCTGCCCCCTGCGGCCCCAGAGCCCACGCCCGAGGCGCTCCCTCCGCCTCAAATGACTGTGCCCCCTGGGGCTCTTGTTCCTGGCCCCACTCCTGTCCCTGACCCAGCTCCAGACTTTCCTGCCCTAGTCCCCGAGGAGGTCCCGGACAGTCTGACCACCGTGTGTGCCACGCCCCCTGATTATCCACGTGTGCTTCCCTGATCGTACCCAGCTGTGTCCGATTATTTTCAATCAGTCCTGTCTATTTGAGTTCATGTCTTACTAGAGTTCAGTGTCCGTCATTGAAGTCCGTCTGCGTGAGATGTTTCCTGCACCCCGTGTTCCTAATAAATCCCCGTATCCTGCCTGCCTTGCCTGTTTCCTGCCCGTCCGCCGCTCCCGTTAAATGGCGATCGTGACACAAGGCACACGCACATCAAGTACCAATGCAGCAAATACAGATGAACAATTTAGGAGGAATACTAGTCAAAGGAAGGAAGAAAAGCAGCCCACCCTATCTCATGGTCACGGACACAAACATCAGGGAGTGTTATGAAGAAGACATCACACTTAACACCATTGGTTTTATGCAGTGAATTACACCAGAGAGAGTTTTTACATTCTAGCTGTGTTACGTAACATTCCTCAGCCTTCAGGTTTTTTCCACACAATGCACGACATGCAGGGGTGCCAAACAAAACAGCGGAACTGCAGTGTAGCCAATTATTTGTTTCAGTAGTTTTAAGAAAACTAGAACATAAAATGTTTGTTTTACTTAGTCCACAAAAGAGTTTTTACCTATCTTAGTGTATTTTACATCACATACACTCTCGGTCCGTTGTGGAGTCCATCCCACTGTAGTTGGAGAATGCTGCCATCAGTCGCTTGGTGTAGCACTCGCAGGATTTACCAGGCTCCTGTTTAAACTGATGCATCATGCCCCAGTCCATGCGCAGGAGGACCAGTCTCTGAAGGGCTGTCGCATGGTGAGGCCTGTTCTGCCTGGGGTCCAGCAGGTCACTGGCAATGTCCTTCAACTCACAGTGGGCTTGCGTTCATAGTGGGGTACCGCAGGGTTCGATTTTAGGACCACTATTGTTCCTAATTTACATAAATGATATGGATACCAATATATACAGTAAACTGGTGAAATTTGCAGATGACACCAAGGTGGGTGGTGTAGCAGATACTGAATTAGTGGCTCAGCAGCTACAGCGGGATCTTGATTTAATTAGTGACTGGGCCGATACCTGGCAGATGAAATTTAACGTCGATAAATATAAGGTACTCCATCTAGGGAGCAGAAATATAAAGTACAGGTATTTCATGGGTGTCACTGAAATAAAGGTAGCTGATCATGAGAAAGACCTTGGTGTGTATGTTGATGCTTCCATGTCCCATTCTCGCCAGTGTGGGGAAGCAATAAAAAAGGCCAATAGGATGTTGGGGTATATCTCCAGGTGTGTGGAGTTTAAGTCAAGGGAGGTAATGCTAAGATTATACAATTCCTTGGTGAGACCTCACCTAGAATATTGTGTGCAGGTTTGGTCACCATATCTTAAAAAGGACATTGTGGCCTTAGAAAAGGTGCAGCGTAGGGCCACAAAAATGATTCCTGGTCTTAGAGGAATGTCATACGAGGAACGGTTACTTGAGCTAAATCTGTTCAGTCTCAAGCAAAGGAGATTGAGGGGGGACATGATCCAGGTATATAAGATTCTAACAGGTTTGGATGCTGTTCAACCAAATAGTTACTTCAGCATTAGTTTAAATACACGAACTCGTGGCCATAGGTGGAAATTAGCGGGAGAACATTTCAAGCTGGATTTAAGGAAGCACTTCTTTACGCAGCGTGTAGAGTATGGAATAGTCTTCCTGATAATGTAGTGCAAGCTGAATCCTTGGGTTCCTTTAAATCAGAGCTAGATAAGATTTTAACGACTCTGAGCTATTAGTTTAGTTCTCCCCAAGCGAGCTTGATGGGCCGAATGGCCTCGTCTCGTTTGTATAGTTCTTATGTTCTTATGTTCAACTCCTTCATCTACAGTGTCAGATGAGCAAACCTTATCTCCCCCTTGAGGATTTGGACATACCAACATAGGGGCAAGAATTTCTGCTACCTCGTCCTGCTGCCTGAGTGTTTCGCCACGGCACTTCTTCACCGAGAAGGAGGTAGAGTCGGGTGCTGAATGGTTATGATCCTCGTCTGCAGGGGGGAGAGGGGAAGGGGCAGGGGAACCACTGGCTACTCCTCCCTCGGTGGCATAAGGAGGAAGCTGCTGTTTGGGCAGCAATGCTTGGGCAGGAGCCACACAGTTTATTTCTGGGTATCTAATTAGCGGACACCATTAGGTCCCTTCAGGGGCTCCACAGACAAACTCATTGACAAAATAGAATTGTCACAGAAAAATTCTTTGTCACATGCTCAGTCGACATGGACTGTGTGCTATTTACATATTTTTGGCACAAACGAAATCTCATATGCATATCGATGTATCTTTCGCACAAGTGGACCTCCATCACTTTAAAGAGGGTAAACTCTGATCAGGAAATTTACGACGTCAGAATAAACGGATTTTTTAACAGAAGTAACTGACATGCCCTAATAAGGAAATGCATACAATCAGAATACAATATCTGTGGTTTTTAACAGTGGTAACAATCTGATAATGAAAGGAATCAGATCAACATTTCTATAGCATGTAACAGAGCTTGCTCCCCTCCAGAACTCATTGTTCCAGTAGTTATCTGAAATCATCTGCAGGAGCTATTCTTTTATTTGTATATTAAGCATAATTATTCATGAATATTATTGATTATGTTTATTTGTTTAATGTTTTTATTTATTCGTATTTATTGTTTATAATATAATGTTATATAGTATTGCAACACTTGAAACGAGAGGTACTTGCCTGCCTTAGTGATATTTACTATTGTCTAAGTGTATTCCCACCTGTAGGAGGCAGCAATGGTTGTTATTAAAGGTGCTGAGATTACGCGGCTCAGGGCTGAAGGTGCAAAGTGAAACAGTCATTGACCGTATTTGCCATGTGTGATGGTGTCTGCATATCGGCCCTTTTGCGCCAAACAAACCAGTTCAAAGTACTGTGTGTTAAAATATCATATGAATAAATCCTCTCAAGAACTAAACTCAATATCGTATCCTCATCATTCAACGCGTCTGACTTTTGCACCTCTTACCACAAGGCAGTGGATTACATGGGGAAATTACAAACAAGGAGAATTTAATCTGTTTTTCCTCTACATTGTCGTTATTCAGAATATTACAGACTATGAACAAAAACGGACAATGTAAGAAAATAAAAAAATGTGTATGACAGAAAGCTAGAGTATTTTTGCAATGGTGAGCACTAGCTGGTTTATGTACTAGCTCACACTCAAGAAACAGCATAAATGCTACTCATACACAGTTGGGGGGCAGGGGTCAGTCCTTGTGCCTGTAATGAGGTCACCAGTTGAAACTAACCCAGCCTCAGCACGTCTGTGGGTCCTTGAGCAAGGCCCTTAACCCCCAGCTCCCTGGGCGCCCCAACAGGTAGCTGCACTTCGCGGACAACTTACTCCACAAAGAGTAAGTTGAGGGAGACATAAAAAACACAATTTCCCCACGGGGATTAATAAAGTCCATCCATCTATGGAATATTATTTAGCACTATATAACGCAGAATATAAGAATTACGATTTTATAAAAAGTATGCCAAATATCCATGATATAATCATTACAATGTAAACATTATAATGTAATCAACACAATGGAACCAACTGAGTATGTATTTGCACCTTTTGTTAGTCTGAGTTTCTGTTAGCTACTTTGTTAGTCCTGAATCTATGAATATTCACATTTTTATCGCGTATATTTTATCACTATGTAAAAGGACAAATATATTATCAACCTTTTAGTGAGACAATGTGTAAACGGCTGAAACTACCAAGGTTTACTACTGAAGGAAGGGATTCACCTGAGTTCACCAAAAGTTCATGGCTGAGTATTTTTAAAAAACCAAGTGGAGCTGCTCGCGCCACTATTATGTTCAACCGAGAGGCCAAACGGTAAAAGAAATGACTGTCAAACTTATCACCTAGGGGTAAATATAAATCTATACAAATATCACCTGCATGCACATTACTTCTTTTACAATAACCAACTCCTGATCCATACTGTTAGTCGTGAAAAAAATAACTATTGTGTACATAGAGGCCCTGTGTAAAAAGATAACTGCCAAGGAAAAGATCAAAAACATTTATTTCAAGGATTCAAAGTTTTTATGGTCATGTACAGTGTACAGTGCAGTTCTTATTTGATTAACTTGAATGTCTTCACAGACAAGACGATTAAACAAATAAAGCAGCGCAACATTACAGTAACTAACAACAAACAAAGCTCACGAGTACTATTACAATATTCATATCATTTATTTAAATTTAATTTTACCAAGTAAATTAATTGAAAAGCAGTTACCGCTTTACCTGCTTCTCGGGAGAAATAGCAGATATACAAACGTCATGTATGTAACTAAAATCTTAAGCCAATAAGGGCAAAGTTGTGTCGTAATGGAGGCGGATCCAGCCTGTGCAGCCTGCTAAGAGGTGCTGCCTGATGTGTCTTGCTCTCGCGGAGTTTTGGTACCATGTGACATGGTGACGTAATGCAACGGGCGATAAAAAATATAACCATGATGCATTGCGTCAGGACCAGAATGCATTGCTTTAAGCTAGCGCTGTATGTGGGTGCATGAAGTGGAAAGCACCCAATAATAAACATAACATTTTTTTAAAAATGTTTTCTTCACCGGTGCAGTGAATTTAAATAAAGAGCTATGATGGTGCTGCAAATGGCTTTGCATAGTAGTTAGTAGTAGCATTAGCCGCTGTGTGCGGCATTAGCTTTCTACAGTCCTTACAGATGGTTCGTGTTTTGTCTGTCTCCCTTTCGCCATTTATATTTTCCGCCGGGCACCCGAAATGCTGACACACAAAAGATTCAAAAGTGTCTGGGGTATCTACTATAGTAATTTAGTCAGATGCCGACATATTTACAGCAGCTCATTTGCAGCGCATTCGTGAAACGGCTTTTCGCTCCAACGAGAAATCTCGTCATGTTGTAATATCGCGAGATCTCGTGACACGCGTTTCACTCCCACTTCTTAGTAACAGTCATGATTTGATAAAGTGACAACCTGCGTAATAATTGGTAATACATAGAGTTTGCTATTGTTCAGGCTAGCAGACTGTTATGGCTTGAGGTTAATGGTGCCTGTTACTTGTGAATTTTCACATTTGCAGGGATCTTCTGCCTCGTGAACGTGAAACGGGTAATTATGCTAAAAGAAGAAAAAAGCAGAACTGCAATGTGTGTAAGGCTGGTGCTGATTTTTCAGTCTGAACACAGTAAAATTTATACAAATTACCTGTATTCAAACTTGTATTCTTTATATAGTTTGGTTAATTACTATTTAAAAGTTTTATCTGCGCTCCATTGTATAACTTATATTGGAGACTTGTATGTACTTTTCGATTGGAAATGGTTAGCTGTATACAGGGGCGCCGCTAAGGGGGGGAAAGTTGGGACAATTCTAAGGGCCCACGCCCTTTAGGGGCCCCCAGAGATCTGAATGGGTGTGATAGGGGGGCCCAACCTCATATTTTGTCATAGGGCCCAAAATTGCTAGCGGCGCCCCTGGCTGTATATACTTTGAATATTTTTATGATTAATTTCTTTGTTTATTTAATTTGGCAACAGATCTGCACTTTTAGCAGTATTGCTGTCAATTTTTGTGAAAGTTGTTACTAAATAAAACAAAAGAAGCAGACTTGTGTAAATCCTATATTGGTCGTGTATTCTTCCTGTAGCGTAGTGACAGCTTTTTGTACGGAAGCCGTGAACGGCTGTGCTTGCAAATATATTTTCTTCTGAATAATTAGAAGGATAAGCATATTTTGTCGCCGCCGCGAGATAGTCATGCCATACACAGCTCTGCTCGTTTTTGTACTGTAACCGTGTTACTTAATTTGCGAATCCATGAATTTAACGTTGACATTAAGTCAACATTGACATTGACAACGTTGACATTAAGTGTTGCACCTATCTAGTGTTTTACCGTGAAGGGCATGTTATATCTTGTCTCTAAGTCGCACTATGGTCCAGGGGAATGCTATGTCATATTAGAACATGTGTCGATGATGTGGCAATATAAATATTTTAGAATACTGTCAGTTTTAGTTTCAGAAATCCATCATTTGAGAAAAAAGGCCAGTCACGACAAATATATATGGAATATAACAACAGAGGTTAGCTGTATTTGTTTAAGTGTAAAGATGCACATAGAAACATGCATGAGCTCATCTGAGAATAAACTGAATGCAATGAAGATTTGTGACTCCTGCTGGAAAATGCGAATAGTGGCAGGGTCTTCAAGCAGTACATTTGTCTGAGAGTCAGTTAATATTAGGAAAGGCACCGTTTTTTTTTCAATGGCGCTAATTATCAAGAAGGAAATGGAGTACCCCAGTACCTGGTTTACGGGCACTGGAAGCTCCAGTATCAGTCAGACTTTCATGTAAGTATATGTGTGTTTAATGACTTGTGCATGTTTCATCTTTACCAGGGGCAGAGGGGAAACTCAATAAATAGCCTTCTCTCACACTTCCAGGCCTGCAGAACTGAGCATGTCCCCTGGTTTTGTGCATATGTCTGTAGGCTTTGAGTTTTTCCTATGGGGGCTTCAATTTCCTCCCAGAGTACAAATACGTGCAGATCAGTTGCATTGGGGAGTCCATACTGTGATGCTGAGTGGGTGTAGGAGGAGATTGAGAGATGAAACTCCGGATGATTTACTCCCTCGGCTAACTAACCAGAACAGGATCGTACCAATACCAAAATGATAAGTTTATAAATGTTTTTCACTACCCTGATTCATTCAGTTATTTCTGTTTGTTAATTCCATCCCCCAAGCAAATACATAAATAAACAAACAAATATTCAGGGGGAATGTGTCATAGGTGATAGAATCAGTGGATGAATCTAAAGAAAAAAAGTAATGATTTCTTTCTCTCCAAAACACAATGCACAAAACTCTTAAGTTAGGTAAGACATTGAAATTTTATGACAGTAGCATGATGCAGAGGAACAACAGAAGGAAAAATCTAACTAAACCTGAGTCAACTAGGACTAATTACACTAAATTAAGTGGAACACACAAAATACCTAAAACAACTTAATAAACAAGCAAGAAATATTACATTTGATTAACTATACTGATGCCTGAGGGAAGTTCTTGTGCATAATGCAGCAAGTATATACAGCTGCAGAGACACTACACATAGTGCAAATAAATTAAAAAGTATACAGTACACACACTGATTCCTGAAAAATCTAAATACCATGGAATACTAATGAAATACTGATGATGATGATAATAATAGAAATAATAATGAATTAGTTTAGGGTATTATGCAATTGACATGTACAATTAAAAAAGAAATTGCACCAGACATTTCCTGTGGCAAAGAAGGGTTGCTTTGTGCCACATTACTCAAGTCAATTCACTTTATTTTGTATAGTACATTTTCATAGCCTTACATTGTCTCAAAGCACTTTACTTTGTCCCTGCCCAATTGTCCCAGTGAGCAAGATCTAGCCTGAAAAATTAGAAAGCGACATTGGCAAGGATAAACTCAGTCATAGTAAGAAACCTTTGGAGGAACCAGAGTGAAAGGGGGAGCCCATCCTCCACAGGTCAGAAGTCACGTTAACAAAGTCCTGATTTATATGGTTTATATGGTTCAATTAGTTAAGTCCGGATGTAAATACAGAATAACTGGCAGCAGGGCACACAGGAAAGACGTAAACAGGCAGGAGGGCAGGCAGGAGGGTGGCACAGGCAGGACGTAATGGGCAGGAGGGCGGGCAGGCAGGGCAGCACAGGCAGCCAGAACTGTTTTGCCACTGCAGTTTGTTTTACAATTTCATCTGCATTTGTTCCCCCAAGGTATAACAGCAGCTAATTTATGAACATGCTGCTTTTCAGAAAAGAAGTTTAATTTCCAGGAGCATGACCAGTGCATACATTTAGTGTTGATGGTTCTTTGTAAAATGGATGTTCTGTACTTTTATTGATCTGTCCATCCATCCATCCATCCATCCATCCATCCATCCATCCATCCATTCATCCATTTTCTAACTACTTCTGATGAAGTTCCGGGTTATGAGGTATCCTGAAGCCCAGGCAATATGGGACAAACACACACATGCACACACATAGGGTATACCTATCCTTATGGGGCCCGCTCATTGACTTCTATTGGATAAATGCTAACGCTAACTATGACAATCTTAACCCCCACCCTGCCCTAACCATAACCATAAGTAACCAAGCAAAATAAAAGAGGTTTTGCATTTTTAGTTTTTCCACAGCAGTCACAGATTTTTATAAAATAGAGTTTTCCTGGTTTTCAGTTTCGTGGTCCCCATAAGGGAAAAAAAAAACAGGTATTTATCACGCTATGGGGTAGGATAGGTATACCCGCTCGCACACACACACACAGACATGCACACAAATGGATAGATCACCACAGTTACTATGGATGTCGATCCTGCAATAATGAGACAGAACTATCATACTTAACAGGATCATATCCCTAGTTCTACATATGCATAATTATATTTAAAAAAGATCCCACGCACCTAGCACATGAGATGTTTGAACTTCTGCCCTCTGGTAAACGTTACCGCAGTATGCATTGCAGAACAACCAGATTTAATAAGAGCTTCTAACCCCAAAGCCATCAGAATACTAAATGCTAATGAACATACGTTTATGTGAAACCCTACTCTCTCTTACTCTCTGTGCACTTTATTACCACAACTGGTATTAAGTTTACTTTTTATTTATACAGTATAGTGCAATAATATAATCACGATTTGTGTGTGAGTGTGCCCTGTGATGGGCTGCCCCCCATCCTGGATTGTTCCCTGCCTCGTGCCCATTCCACATTCCGGGATAGGTTCCGGACCACCCGCGACCCAGTAGGATAAGCAGTTTGGAAAATGGATGGATGGATATAACTAACATAAGACAGACATTACACCTAACAAACAATAAACACGAAATAAAGGAGTGGATACAAAAAAAATGTAATGCAATGACCAGATTTAACACCTGGATTATGTCCCCCCTTAGTCTCCTTTGCTCGAGGCTAAACAGATTCAGCTCAGCTAACCTCTCCTCATTAAACATTCCTCTAAGACCAGGAATCATTCTCCCAGCCAAGCAAGCCTGAGTCCGGCTTCCACTCCCCCGATCCCCAGCAATGTTAACTTGGAAGGGCGTATTCTGTATGCACAACTGAGACAACCCAGGTGGAGCTTATCGGCTGGCAAAATTGCCTTCAGGTATCACCCACCCTAGTGAGAGTCCAAGCTAGGGCCGTTCTCAGAACTCACCCTAAACGAAGTCCTGCTCAAAAGTTGTAATGACCGCCTGAGGTACCTGTCAGCCTTGCCCGTAATGAGTCAGTGGGTGTAGCCGGGCTGACACGCTTTTGGGCATCCAATTGCTGAGAACTCCCCTTCGGTTCTGACAAACTGTACGATCACAAGCAGTGACAGCAGAGCCACAGACAAGCTCAACCAACAGAGAGCGAATGGTAAGCACCCAGCACCCGAAGGGCTCAACTGATCACATCCAAACGACTTCCTGATGGGATTGTGTACGTAACTGGTTTACTGTTGTTAATAGTGGTTGAACTTCTATGCAAGTCCCCTTGTTGGGGGAGATGGAATGAATGAAAGCATAAGGTGAAATAAAACCTAAAATAAATCAAAAAGGTTAAACGGGAATCAAACCAAATGAATTGTGTTTCTTATTCAATTGTAAACATCAATTAGTTATGCAACAATAACCTAATTGGATGTTAATGTATTGTGATCAAACTGATTTAGTCTGTGAAGTTGATTCCTGCTTTCAGGCAAGAACCTGTGTGTCCAATTATGCGTGTTGTATCACCGCAGTTGACCACCAGAGACCCAACTCAGATGTTGTTAACCTACTATGGCGGACCACTAGAGGTGCAATTTCAATGGAGTGGCACTGCTATGGCTTGCCACTAGAAGCGCAATTTCAAAATTGAGTGGTAGTTCTATGCCTGACCACTAGAAGCGCAATTTCGAAATGGAGTGGTAGTTCTATGCCTGACCACCGGGGGCGCAATATCGAAATGGAGTTGTAGTTCTATGCCTGACCACTGGAGGCGCGATTTTGAAATGGAGTGGTAGTTCTATGCCTGACCACTGGAGGCGCAATTTCGAACTGGAGTGGTAGTTCTATGCCTGACCACCGGGGGCGCAATATCGAAATGGAGTGGTACTTCTATGCCTGACCACCGGGGGCGCAATATCGAAATGGAGTGGTAGTTCTATGCCTGACCACCGGGGGCGCAATTTCGAAATGGAGTGGTAGTTCTATGCCTGACCACTAGAGGCACGATTTCGAAATGGAATAGTAGTTCTATGCCTGACCACTAGAGGCGCGATTTCGAAATGGAGTAGTAGTTCTATGGCTTGTCACTAGAAGCGCAATTTCAAAATTGAGTGGTAGTTCTATGCCTGACCACTAGAAGCGCAATTTCGAAATGGAGTGGTAGTTCTATGCCTGACCACCGGGGGCGCAATATCGAAATGGAGTGGTAGTTCTATGCCTGACCACTAGAGGCGCGATTTCGAAATGGAGTAGTACTTCTATGGCTTGCCACTAGAAGCGCAATTTCAAAATTGAGTGGTAGTTCTATGCCTGACCACTAGAAGCCCAATTTCGAAATGGAGTGGTAGTTCTATGCCTGACCACCGGGGGCGCAATATCGAAATGGAGTGGTAGTTCTATGCCTGACCACTAGAGGCGCGATTTCGAAATGGAGTGGTAGTTCTATGCCTGACCACTAGAGGCGCAATTTCGAACTGGAGTGGTAGTTCTATGCCTGACCACCGGGGGCGCAATATCGAAATGGAGTGGTAGTTCTATGCCTGACCACCGGGGGCGCAATATCAAAATGGAGTGGTAGTTCTATGCCTGGCCACTAGAGGCGCAATATCGAAATTGAGTGGTAGTTCTATGCCGGGCCACTAGAGGCGCAATTTCGAAATGGAGTGGTAGTTCTATGCCTGACCACTAGAGGCACGATTTCGAAATGGAATAGTAGTTCTATGCCTGACCACTAGAGGCGCGATTTCGAAATGGAGTAGTAGTTCTATGGCTTGTCACTAGAAGCGCAATTTCAAAATTGAGTGGTAGTTCTATGCCTGACCACTAGAAGCGCAATTTCGAAATGAAGTGGTAGTTCTATGCCTGACCACCGGGGGCGCAATATCGAAATGGAGTGGTAGTTCTATGCCTGACCACTAGAGGCGCGATTTCGAAATGGAGTAGTACTTCTATGGCTTGCCACTAGAAGCGCAATTTCAAAATTGAGTGGTAGTTCTATACCTGACCACTAGAAGCCCAATTTCGAAATGGAGTGGTAGTTCTATGCCTGACCACCGGGGGCGCAATATCGAAATGGAGTGGTAGTTCTATGCCTGACCACTAGAAGCGCGATTTCGAAATGGAGTGGTAGTTCTATGCCTGACCACTAGAGGCGCAATTTCGAACTGGAGTGGTAGTTCTATGCCTGACCACCGGGGGCGCAATATCGAAATGGAGTGGTAGTTCTATGCCTGACCACCGGGGGCGCAATATCAAAATGGAGTGGTAGTTCTATGCCTGGCCACTAGAGGCGCAATATCGAAATTGAGTGGTAGTTCTATGCCTGGCCACTAGAGGCGCAATTTCGAAATGGAGTGGTAGTTCTATGCCTGACCACTAGAGGTAACCAAAGATATAGCTAGGCGGTTGCCGACGCTAGATGAGTGACACACACATTTAATGCATGCGCATGCTGCTTGTGGCCTTCTTCTGTGCCTTGCACAGTATAAAACCCCTTAAAACAATTACTGAAGCGAGACGGCGCACGCGTTACGGCGACAGATTTAAATTGTGAGTGCACTATATCTCGTCGCAAATGGTGCTTAACCACGGCGGGTCTCAAGCACAGGAGACTCCCAATTTCTAAATGACACACACTTGGCTCACAGCGCAAAGTTGTGTTAAACTTGCTTTGTCTAAAGCAGGCACACACATACGAGTATGATCCTGATAGGTAACTAAGCTATCGGTCTTATGTCCAAGCGCAACATAATTTAGGTTAGAACCTCATAACAAGTATTCCCGTTCGCTAATAGAGAGATCTCTCCCAGGATATATAGAAACGGAGACACTCGTCCGAATTGAACCTGGAAACAAAGCGCTACATCTGAGAATCTCGTCAGACATAGGGTTAAAGTTTACTGCAGTTTAATACGAAAGAACTACAATGAAATCACCGAAAATAAAACAAAATAATATAACTACTAATAATAGAAATAAAAATAACTATAATAAGCCCATATGATCCCGCTTAAATGCCTTCAGATTGCCATGAGTGCGACTTTTGCAACCAGTTGACAGTAGCGCTTCTTCACTGCACGTTCGGTCATAAAAAGTTTAAATTGTGTGCTCAGAATAAGTTTAAACCTTGTGCCTTGTGATTATTAACCAATTTTTATGCTGAATGGTCGGCTCAAACTCAATTGCGAAACACCGTGAGTCTGTTAATGTGTGACTTAAATGGAACTCATTAATAACCAGTATCACGTAATAACCTGGGTTAGAATAGAAGGCTTGTCCAACGAGCTGCGTCACCAGGTAATGTAAACGATCGGTAGCGAAGCTCCCCTCACGGCCAATGAGAGAGAGTCTCGCGATATTTCAGGCGAATTTGAGGTTTCAGAGCGTAGATCGCACAGGCAGGGATTCTTGTGAGCACTCAATGAACGGAGGCTGAAGTTGTGTAAAAGACATGCATTTATTCCTATAACTAACATAAGACAGACATTACACCTAACAAACAATAAACACGAAATAACGGAGTGGACACAAACAATGTAATCATGAAAATGCAATGACCAGATTTAAAATGAGTAACCTTAAAAGGGAAAATACTGTTCTGCAAAGCAAGCAATTTGTGGAAATACTGTCCTAAAGTAATATAGCAGGTGAATAGGAGTTTAGGTTGTTATAAATGAAAGGAAGTTTGTTTACTTGGTTGCAGAGTGGGGGGGGGGGGGGTCTTGGCAGTTGGTTGCGGAGGCTGATGAGCTGATGGGTGATGGCACTCAGGGAGGCGCGGTGTTTGCAGCGGTTGTTGGAGTGGAGCCCCTCTGATTCCCTCTCCTGGTGAAGCTTGGGCTTGGTTGCAGTTCTCTGTCCAGCTGGGTCTTCACTGATAGGCTTCAGGAGGGCTTCTTGTGGGCTTCTCTTCTCTTGGGCTGATGTTCTCTGCCTCTCTTCGTGCTGATGGTCTTTTGTTTTCTCCTCCCTTCTGTTTCTCCTCTCCTGGCTTTGTTCTGAGGTGCCAGGTTTTATAGTGTAAAGTTCGTGAATAGGAGTGACCAGGAATTCGACTCCTGGACCAATGGCTGACCATCCATTTGGCGGGCTTTCGGAAGGGGGTCTGTATCAGTCCTTTTGAGATTTATGACCAGAGTGATTTCCCTTGTATTGATGATTTTCGTTAGGCTGGTGTAACTTTTGATATATTCACTTTCGTGGTAACCACTGACCAGATTTGGAAACTGGAGTGATTTTCCATCGGTTTGATACCAAACATGCCATAGCAGCCTAGCGGTTCACACCTCATACCATCTGTAATGATTAATTAATGATTACTTATATTATGTCGTTATGTTATATTACTCACACCTTATTTTATGCCTCACAATCTATATAATTGTAAATATACTGTGTAGCTGCTGGCGCGTTCCAAACTAAATCTCATTGTACTTACAATGTCAATAAAAACATCCATCCATCCATCTAGGCAGGCCAGTGTCGCCTCCATCCTTCCTGAAGTCAGTGATTCCTTTGTCTTTGTGCTGTTTAGTGCCAAATTGTTTGCTGAACTCCAACCTATCAGTTTCTGGACCTCATCTCTGTAAGCTGACTCATAAGAACCAAAGAGATTTACAAATGAGAGGAGGCCATTCGGCCCATCAAGCTCCTTTGAGGAGAACTTAGCTAATAGCTCAAAAATCTTATCTAGCTCTGATTTAAAAGAACCCAGGGTTTTAGCTTGTGTTACAATAACAGGAAGACTATTCCATACTCTAACTACACGCTGTGTACAGAAATGCTTCATCAAATTCGTTTTAAAATGTTCTCCAGCTAATTTCCACTTATGGCCACGAGTTCTGGTATTTAAACTAACATTGAAATAGCCATTTGGCTGAACAGCATCCAGACCTGTTAGAATCTTAAACACCTGGATTATGTCCCCCCTTAGTCTCCTTTGCTCGAGGCTAAACAGATTCAGCTCAGCTAACCTCTCCTCATTAGACATTCCTCTAAGACCAGGAATCATTCTCGTTGCCCTACGTTGCACCTTTTCCAAGGCAGCAATGTCCTTCTTAAGGTATGGTAACCAAACCCGCACACAATATTCTAGGTGGGGTCTTACCAAGGAATTATATTATCGTAGCATCACTTGCCTTGTCTTAAACTCCACACACCTAGAGATGCAATGTGCCTTCTCGCGTGGTGTTCCTGCAGAGGGAGTCTGTGAGTGCTGGAGATTGGGGGAGGGGGCAGTGTGGCTATGTCTGCTCTGTGTTCCTCCAGACGAGCAAAGAAGCTGTTTAGCTCCTTTGCTAAAAGGGCGTTGCTGTTAACAGTGACGGTGTTGTTGCCTTTGAAGTTTGTAATGTGTTGTATTCCCTGCCACACCCACTGTGGGTTGTTGTATGTGAAGTAGACCTCTATTTTCTGTTTCTCTGCCTGCCTGGCAACCTTGATGCCCCTATTCAGGTTAGCTCTGGCTGCACTCTGTGTTCTTGACTGCGCTGTCTTGTCCTGTAGTATTGTATTGTTGCTCTTGTGTTTATCTTGCACTTTCTCCCTCTGTTTGTGCTCCTTTCACTCTGTATAGTTCTATCTTGCCCGCACTTGTGTCATCTTGTGTTGTTTCTGTTTTTCTTCTTTGTGTTGCACCGTGGTCCAGGAGGAACAATGTTTCCTTTCACTGTGTACTGTGTATATTGCTGAAATAACAATAAACCCACTTGACCACCTGCCTCAATTCATCCTGAAGAGTTTTCCAATGTTGTTCAAAGGTCTGTTTGTTTCGAGTGAAGGACACGCCCCTGGACGTGCTGGATAAGGGGACCACAGATCAGTGTCCTCAGTCCTGCTTCTCCCTTCAAAGCTGAGAGGAAGATGACCCGCCTGCTGCTTCTGGTTTTGGCTTATGGAGCTCTGCTTATCTCCACAGAGGCCCAGCAAGATTACCACAGTCTCCCTGCACTCACAAGACGGCCATTAAACTCGCAGTCGAAAATGCTCATCAAGGAACCCGTCAGCACATGAATTTCTATAACATCCAGGGCCGTCCGAAGGTAACTGCTGAGAAAGTGTTTACAAAAGTGTGAAACTTTCATCATCTGCAAGCTGAACTAATGAGTATCACATTGATTTTGATGTTTTAATTTCAATGCATATGATGCTTAATGTCTCTTCACAATGAAAGTGATGGTTGTATATCTCAGCCCTGGTCAATTTTACCTTCTCACAGTTTCTCTCTGAATCTGCTGCAGTCAAGTCTGTGACAGTTTGCCATTTTTTGGGTGATTATTGTTTGTTATATTGCCTTTAAAACAGTTGTAGGCAATTTTGTATATAACGTGTTTATGTGATTTAGATCAGCAGTGAATACATTGACATTGAGATTCTCTTGAGAGCAACAAAATGTCCAAAGTCAACTGCAACAGACCATCGGGCTGACTGTATTTTCATGGACAAGAGGGTAAGTAAAGAGTCACTGTGACTGTGAGCATTGGACATATCAGTTAGCAAATTAATTTAGGTTCATGTTAACTTTTTTGATGCCCTGCGGGGGAAAGTTAGCCAACAATAAAGTAACAAATACATAGGTGGCCTCAAAGAGCCAGTTCCTTCACCTTATTCTCAAATTTTAGTAGGTTTACAGGCTTAAAGGCTGGATTACCAGGCAGAAGCAAATGCTAATCATCTGAGGGGTGACCTGTAGATTATGCTTCGAGCTATGAACCCTAGCTGGCCTTATTTAAAGACCTGTGGGCTGTACTACAAAGCGGGTTTTACATACCCAGAGTTAACTCAATCGAGCCAGGTTAACTAAAACTCATTGTTGAAATCAGCCTTAAATGGCAGTGTGGTGTTTTGTGGTGAAAGGGCAGGACTTAACTCTTGTTTTAATTAGAAAGCCAGTAATTAAACCTGGTCAGAGCAGGGTAGATGTGCAGTGTGAATTACCCTTTAAATTTACCTCTTTAAATAGTGAACTACAGGACCACTTAGCTTGATCGGAGGACAGTATTTTAATACAGAGCAGTGTTCAGTTAAACGGGATTTGTTGTTCATACTTTTAGATGAACTTGCTTTGTATAATATAGCCTTATGGTGACCCTGCTTTGGAAGCTCTTTCCTCTAAAATTGTTCTGTGTCATTAAACCCTGCACTCCAGCAGCTCTGCCTTAAATCATTAGATATATCTTTACTACACCTTCTCTCACTGTATTTATTGCCCACCACTCTTTAAATACTGTTTTTGTGTGTCTGTGTGTTTTTGCAGCCATTCATTAACTGTAGAGTTTGCAGCAGACGGTCTGGTAATGATCTTACACATCCATCAAATGACTGTGTACCAAACAAGAAAGTGGATGAAGTAAGTGTAGAGAGTCTTAGCATTATGGAAATGTAACAGGTGTGTGAATTGTGTCTAAACATGTGGTTAAACTTTGATTGTGTTTGTACATGCAAAAATTTGATCAGAGTACTGTTTATTAATGACAATGTTACTTTTAATCTGAACAACAGTGGCAGCACCAAGGAAAAGCTTGGGGGGGGGGGCTCTAGCTCCTCCTCCAATGACCATAGTACCCCCACAGCACCCCCAAAATATTGGTTTCATTTTTTCTTTAACTATCTGTAAAATCTGTATATTGTGTAAGACATTTTTGCGGTTTTTACAGCATACTTGTAGTGTATTTTTTCTTCAAAGTACACATAGAGGCTCTGTGAGCTAGACGTTAGAATTTCATATTTTATCCTATTTTATCCATGCTGTAGCTTATCGTGCTGTGTGCTTCTATACACCATCTACATAAGCTGAAAAGCTAAAGCACCCGGTCTAAATAATCTCACTCCCCTATAGCACCTGTAGCATTAAGTCACTGGCGCTGCCACTGCTGAATAAACGACTCCAATCTGACTAAACCGCTTAACTTTTCCTCCCCATGTTACATTTCAGGACAAACGACGTAATATGTGTCCTTCTGATAAACCTCTTCTCAGACCTAAAACTGCCTTGGCTTCCAAGGACACTAAAGAAGCTGAAGGAGACCGTCTGGCTGTTTCTGATGGCTGATGGTCCTGCAATGTGGACCAGAGGAGGAAACTGGGAGGGAAAATGCTTTGCTTTATATCATGCCCACCCAAAGCCCCCAGTGAGTAAGCCATAGGCGCCGATAGCATGGAAAAACTCCCAAGAAGGAAGAAACCTTGGGAGGGACCAAACTCAAAGGGGGAGCCCATCCTCCTGGGGCCGGCAAAGTGTAGGTGCAGGATCACAAAAAAACTTGACGAGAGAAACGAGAGAATTCGACTGTCCCTCACAAAAACTGTAAAGTTTTAGTGGCTAAATTGCTTTTTCTATGCCTTTTCAAACAGGAGGAGATTTGTTTGGCTATACGTAGAAATTTTCTATACAATTTAGACAGCACAGAATCATTAACCTACTTTAATGCATTTATTAATACAACCACATATTTCACACATTTTGACATCAGTCATGCAGTGAAGATACAGTCTCTTTATTTCTTGACGCCAACCCTCCCCATTAATCCGGGCTTGGGACCGACACCTAGTTGAGCTGGCTTTCTCCCTTAAGTGGCTGGGTTAGGCTAAACTATGTACATATTTATGAAGACTACTATAAATTTATAAAGACCTCCCTAAATATGTAGTCTAACAAAACGCAGTTTAAAGAAGGTAGCCTACCTGGTAAACAAAGAAATTAAAAGGCCCACAGCATATAATCGGGCTATATCCAAGCAGTTTTTAAGAACGTAACCTACATGGCGAAATTGAATTACTTTCTGGACCAACAAACGCAACCAGACATGAACATTATGCACCTTCCTAGTCTTGATGTATGTCGTCATACAGATGAGGACGTTAAGGCAGCCTTTAGGTCCGACCCATCATGCACTGCAGTTTTTTGCAAATTCCTCAGATGGAAAACCATTAAATACCTCTTCTATTACCTTATATTACCTTATATTCATGTAATAAATATACAAATATCAATTAGTTGGAAATCAGCCAGACAGACGTAATTACTACAAATGGTTTCCACTGTATTTGTGACTCTGAGTGCCGCAGGCTTGGATGCAGTGCCGCACCATTTTGTAAGTAAATTAATAAATATTAATGAGACATCACCTACCACCCTGCAAAAAAGAAATTTGCCGCTCGTCCCCCTGCACATGAACCAACATGGCTGTGTCAACCAGCGGAGCTCCGGAGCCTCTGGAGAAACACGCGGCAAAAAAGGCTCGCATACGGTCTTCCAGAGTTTGGGAATACTTCAGTCATGACACCTTTTCTGCGCCTCTACTGTAGCTGGCGTTAATGACGCTGTTTCAGCCATTTTATATTTTCTGTTTACTTATTCTGTCATGTAAGACTGAGACAAATTATCGTTTACGACTATTCTTACACACTGTAGCCTGACTTGCTGACTTAAGTAAGCTTAACTATAAGCTACCTTTGCTAGTGTTTGTGAATAACATGTTTCTCTAGTTATGAAATTATTCCATGTTTTAGCATCTGTTTCAACATTAAAGTCAAATTGGTATATTGAAATATGTAAAAACTATTGAACTATTAGCTTAAGTCTAACATAGAAAATCCTACTGAATCTCTTAAGATTTTCCTTTTTTGTTAATGCACTAATGTTTAAGAAGTGTCTTAAATTGAATTTCAGATTTGTGTGTGGGTGGGAGTGGGTGAATTGTATTAAATTCATACATTCATTCTTTTGGCTCAGACATTACTGACCTAAAACAAATTGAGGCATTGGGTAAGTGCTTAAATTAGCTACTAAATGGCAAAAAATATTCTAAATATCACATTTTCCATTCTTCGGTATAATTTTAATGAATCACCTATGCTGCCAAACATTAACGCATAGATTGTCACAACACTCTATGTTTTAGTTCTTCTTTATGTGTATAGGACGGTGTGATGGTTCTGGTGGTGGGTGTGGCCGACGCTGCTCGCGATGTTTGGCTATGCTGCAGTCCCAGGGACCAAGTTGGAACACATTTCCACCTTCAAGCTTAGGTGGAAAAACGGCACCGAGACCCAGCAGCAGGACAACTTCTTGTCCAGACAACCAGCCCTGCTTCATCATTGAAGTAAGCCCTGTGAACAGGAGCGAGATGTACTTCTGCAGTGGATGTTATAGCGGAAAGAACATCCCCATCCTCACGTCTGCCGGAGTGCCCCCTCAAGTGGGTGTGTGACTTAACTCGATGGATGAATTGGACAGAATGTACTGTTACTAGAGGTCGACCGATATGGGTTTTTCAAGTCAAGGGTCAGGCGATGGCCGATATATGCTGCTGATTTTTTTTGGCCGATAATTGGACGTTTTCCCCTCTATTTGCATGGTAAAATATCACACTAATAATAACAAACGATACACAAAATTTCTCAATTTAGCATTTATTGAATACTCAACTTGGAAACAATAACACATTTATAAACAATAAAAATAGCAGCATCAGAATCTCTGTTAGTGCACAATATAGCAGCAAACTCCTCATGTTTGACGGAAGGAAATTTGTAAACAATACAAAAAGGAATAAGCATGTTATCTTTAGTTGTAATCCCACTTCCAGTCCCTGAGTCTTACTCACCACACTCATACTTCACAGCAAACAGACAGCAGTTAATTAACCAGAAGAGAAAAATGCAAAAACACAACAGAACTTGTAAATAATAACAAACTAATAGACAATAAAAATAGCAGCATCAGAATCTCTATTAGTGCCAAATATAGCAGCAAACTCCTCATGTCTGACGGAAGGAAAATTTGTAAATACACAAAGGAATGAGCACATCTTCAGTTTTAATCCCATTTCCAGTCCCTGAGTCTTCCTCATCCCACAAGCAGGCAAGGCATGTCACCCCGGTTGTGTGACACTTATTTTATATAATAAAATAAGTGCCCCCTGCGGCCCCAGAGCCCGAGCAGCCGTCTCCGCTGCCTGCAGCTACCGCGCCCACGTCCGAGGCGCTTTCCCTGCCTGCAGCTCCCGGGCAGGCGCCCCCTCTGCAGCCTGCAGCTCCAGTCCCTGGCCCCACTCCAGTCCCTTCTCCCCCTGTGACTCTGGTACCCTCACCCCGACGAGCCCGACCCCGGCCGCAGGTCCTTATGTCTGTGTCCCATAAGGGGAGAGGACACAGACGCACGGCTGGGGTCCCACCCGCCCAGCCCCCTGGCTCGCCCTCCCTCGCCGGCACTAGGGCTTGGTCGGCACCTGCGGGTCCTGGCCCTCCGGGTCGGCTGTCGTCTGCGGGTCCCCCTCCGCGGCCTCGTCGCCCTGCCTCGGTCCCTCCTCCGGCGTCTTATCGGTTGCCTGCGGGCCCCCCGACGGCGGCTCCTCATTCGCCTGCTGGTCCTCCCGCTCTGGCGTGTCGGAGGACGTCGCCGTCTGCTGCGGCTCCCCCTCTCTCCTTGCCCTCGCCAGGGTCCCTTCCAGCTCCTTCGTCCCCTTCCCTGGTCTCCCCTCCGACTCCCTCCTTCGTCCCTGCGTCTGTCCCTCACCCCGTCTCCTCGGCCCCTCCGGCTCCGGCCTCCCGGCCGCCTGCAGCCCTTCCGGCTGCCTCCCGTCGCCCGCTGGGTCTCCCTCGGGCTCCTCTTGGTTCCCCCTCCTTCTCTCCCTGGCCTCCCGTCTTTGTCCCTCCTGCCTCTGCTCCCCCTCGCTTTGTTCCTCCTGTCTCTGTCCCTCCTCTCTTTGTCCCTCGTCCCTCTGGCTTCTGCTCCTCTTTCCCCGATGTTCCCTTCGTTCACTCCCGGTCCTTTTGTCCTGCCTGTTCCCTCCGTGTCCCCCTTTCTGATCTGTTTCTCTGCCTTTCCTGTCTTATGTCAAGTCTTGTCCTGGCTCCTTCCCCTGTGCCAGTTCTGTCTGTCCGTTCTGTTCCCTGTCCCTCATTAATGAGGTTTTATATAGATATACATATATGCCCGGCTTGTCCGCTCCTCGTGTGTGCCACGCCCCCTGATTACCCACGTGTGCTTCCCTGATCGTCTCCTGCTTTGCCCGATTACTTTGATTAGTCATGACCTATTTTAAGTCCTGGTCTTACCTGTTTGCCCTGTCCGTCATTGTAGTTTGTCAATGCCTGCGTTCCGTCCTGCTCTACCCGCTCCGTTTCCCCGATTAAAGACCCGTTTTCACAAACACAAAAAAAACTATATGTATACATATACATACACTGAACAAAAATATAAACGCAACACTTTTGTTTTTGCTCCCATTTTTCATGAGATGGACTTAAAGATCTACAATTCATTCCAGATACACAATATTACCATTTCTCTCAAACATTTCTCACAAATCAGTCTAAATGTGTGATAGTGAGCACTTCTGCTTTGCTGAGATAATCCATCCCACCTCACAGGTGTGCCACATCAAGATGCTGATCTGACATCATGGGTAGTGCACAGGTGTACCTTATACTGCCCACAATAAAAGGCCACCCTGGAATGTGCAGTTTTGTCTCACAGCAAAATGCCACAGATGCCACAAGCATTGAGGGAGCGTGCAATTGGCATGCTGACAGCAGGAATGTCAACCAGATCTGTTGCTCGTGCATTGAATGTTCATTTCTCAACCATAAGCCGTCTCCAAAGGCGTTTCAGAGAATATGGCAGTACATCCAACCGGCCTCACAACCGCAGACCACGTGTAACCACACCAGCCCAGGACCTCCACATCCAGCAGGTTCACCTCCAAGATCGTCTGAGACCAGCCACTCAGACAGATGATGCACGGCCCCATGTTGCAAGGATCTGTACACAGTTCTTGGAAGCTGAAAATGTCCCAGTTCTTGCATGGCCAGCATACTCACCGGACATGTCACCCGTTGAGCATGTTTGGGATGTGCTTGACCGGCGTATACGACAGCGTGTACCAGTTCCCACTAATATCCAACAACTTCGCACAGCCATTGAAGAGGAGTGGACCAACATTCCACAGGCCACAATTGACAATCTGATAAACTCTATGCGAAGAAGATGTGTTGCATTGTATGAGGCAAATGGTGGTCACACCAGATACTGACCGGTTCTGAGTCCCCAGACCCCCAATAAAGCAAAAAACTGCACATTCCAGGGTGGCCATTTATTGTGGGCAGTATAAGGTACACCTGTGCACTACCCATGATGTCAGATCAGCATCTTGATGTGGCACACCTGTGAGGTGGGATGGATTATCTCAGCAAAGCAGAAGTGCTCACTATCACACATTTAGACTGATTTGTGAGAAATGTTTGAGAGAAATGGTAATATTGTGTATCTGGAATGAATTGTAGGTCTTTAAGTCCATCTCATGAAAAATGGGAGCAGAAACAAGAGTGTTGCGTTTATATTTTTGTTCAGTATATATATTTATGGGTGTATCGAGACTAGATAGTCAGTATGGATAACTAAGGTGCACTAAAACTGGGTGAGCAGGCAAGGCATGTCACCCAGGTTGTGTGACAATTATTTTATATAAATGTATATATGTATATATATATTCCATCCACCATCCCTCCTTTACAGAGAACTGCGTTATTTTTATTGTCCATTACGAAAAAAATAAAAAAACTATATATATATATATATATATATATACATATATATTTATGGGTGTATCGAGACTAGATGGTCATTATGGATAACTAAGGTGCACTAAAACTGGGTGAGCAGGCAAGGCATGTCACCCAGGTTGTGTGACAATTATTTTATATAAATGTATATATATATATATATATTCCATCCACCATCCCTCCTTTACGGAGAACTGCGTTATTTTTCTTTTCTATTGCTAATAAAAAAACTATATATATGTACATGTATATATATATATATATATATATATATATATATATATATATATATATATATGGGTGTATCGAGACTAGATGGTCAGTATGGATAACTAAGGTGCACTAAAATTGGGTGAGCAGGCAAGGCATGTCACCCAGGTTGTGTGACAATTATTTTATATATATGCATATACATATTCCATCCACCATCCCTCCTTTATGGAGAACTGCGTTATTTTTATTGTCTATTGCAAAAAAAAAACAGAAAAACTATATATATATATATATATATATATATATATATATATATATATACATATATATTCATGGGTGTATCGAGACTAGATGGTCATTCTGGATAACTAAAGTGCACTAAAATTGGGTGAGCAGGCAAGGCATGTCACCCAGGTTGTGTGACAATTATTTTATATAAATGTATATATATATATATATATATATATATATATATATATATATATATTCCATCCACCATCCCTCCTTTACGGAGAACTGCGTTATTTTTCTTTTTTATTGCTAATAAAAAAACTATATATATATATACATATATATTTATGGGTGTATCGAGACTAGATGGTCATTATGAATAACTAAGGTGCACTAAAATTGGGTGAGCAGGCAAGGCATGTCACCCCGGTTGTGTGACAATTATTTTATATATATATTCCATCCACCATCCCTCCTTTACGGAGGACTGCTTTATTTTTAATATCCATTGCGAAAAAAAAACACAAGAAAAAGAAAAAATATCTATATATATACATATATATATATATATATATATATGGGTGTGTCGAGACTAGATGGTCAGTATGGATAACTAAAGTGCACTAAAATTGGGTGAGCAGGCAAGGCATGTCACCCAGGTTGTGTGACAATTATTTTATATAAATGTATATATATATATATATATATATATATATATATATATATATATATATATATATATATATATATATTCCATCCACCATCCCTCCTTTACGGAGAACTGTGTTATTTTTCTTTTCTATTGCTAATAAAAAAACTATATATATGTACATATATATATATATATATATGGGTGTATCGAGACTAGTTGGTCATTATGGATAACTAAGTTGCACTAAAATGGGGTGAGCAGGCAAGGCATGTCACCCAGGTTGTGTGACAATTATTTTATATATATGTATATATATATTCCATCCACCATCCCTCCTTTATGGAGAACTGCGCTATTTTTATTGTCTATTGCAAAAAAAAAAAAAAAAAAAAAACAATACATATATATACATATATATTTATGGGTGTATCGAGACTAGATGGTCATTATGAATAACTAAGGTGCACTAAAATTGGGTGAGCAGGCAAGGCATGTCACCCCGGTTGTGTGACAATTATTTTATATATATATTCCATCCACCATCCCTCCTTTACGGAGAACTGCGTTATTTTTATTGTCCATTGCGAAAAAAAAAAAACTATATATATACATATATATTTATGGGTGTATCGAGACTAGTTGGTCATTATGGATAACTAAGTTGCACTAAAATTGGGTGAGCAGGCAAGGCATGTCACCCAGGTTGTGTGACAATTATTTTATATATATGTATGTATATATTCCATCCACCATCCCTCCTTTACGGAGAACTGCGTTATTTTTCTTTTCTATTGCTAATAAAAAAACTATATATATGTACATATATATATATATATTTATGGGTGTATCGAGACTAGTTGGTCATTATGGATAACTAAGGTGCACTAAAATTGGGTGAGCAGGCAAGGCATGTCTCCCCAGTTGTGTGACAATTATTTTATATAAATGTATATATATATTCCCTCCACCACCCCTCCTTTACGGAGGACTGCTTTATTTTTAATATCCATTGCGAAAAAAAAACACAAGAAAAAGAAAAAATATCTATATATATACATATATATATATATATATATATATATATATATATATATGGGTGTGTCGAGACTAGATGGTCAGTATGGATAACTGAGGTGCACTAAAATTGGGTGAGCAGGCAAGGCATGTCACCCAGGTTGTGTGACAATTATTTTATGTATATGCATATACATATTCCATCCACCATCCCTCCTTTACGGAGAACTGCGTTATTTTTATTGTCTATTGCAAAAAAAAAACAGAAAAACTATATATATATATATATATATATATATATATATATATATATATATATATATATACATATATATTCATGGGTGTATCGAGACTAGATGGTCATTATGGATAACTAAAGTGCACTAAAATTGGGTGAGCAGGCAAGGCATGTCACCCAGGTTGTGTGACAATTATTTTATATAAATGTATATATATATATATATATTCCATCCACCATCCCTCCTTTACGGAGAACTGCGTTATTTTTCTTTTCTATTGCTAATAAAAAAACTATATATATATACATATATATTTATGGGTGTATCGAGACTAGATGGTCATTATGAATAACTAAGGTGCACTAAAATTGGGTGAGCAGGCAAGGCATGTCACCCCGGTTGTGTGACAATTATTTTATATATATATTCCATCCACCATCCTTCCTTTACGGAGGACTGCTTTATTTTTAATATCCATTGCGAAAAAAAAACACAAGAAAAAGAAAAAATATCTATATATATATACATATATATATATATATATATATATATATATATATATATATATGGGTGTGTCGAGACTAGATGGTCAGTATGGATAACTAAAGTGCACTAAAATTGGGTGAGCAGGCAAGGCATGTCACCCAGGTTGTGTGACAATTATTTTATATAAATGTATATATATATATATATATATATATATATATATATATATATATATATATATATATATATATATATATATATATTCCATCCACCATCCCTCCTTTACGGAGAACTGCGTTATTTTTCTTTTCTATTGCTAATAAAAAAACTATATATATGTACATATATATATATATATATGGGTGTATCGAGACTAGTTGGTCATTATGGATAACTAAGTTGCACTAAAATTGGGTGAGCAGGCAAGGCATGTCACCCAGGTTGTGTGACAATTATTTTATATATATATGTATATATATATTCCCTCCACCACCCCTCCTTTACGGAGGACTGCTTTATTTTTAATATCCATTGCGAAAAAAAAACACAAGAAAAAGAAAAAATATCTATATATATATACATATATATATATATATATATATATATATATATATATATATATATATGGGTGTGTCGAGACTAGATGGTCAGTATGGATAACTAAGGTGCACTAAAATTGGGTGAGCAGGCAAGGCATGTCACCCAGGTTGTGTGACAATTATTTTATATAAATGTATATATATATATATATATTCCATCCACCATCCCTCCTTTACGGAGAACTGCGTTATTTTTCTTTTCTATTGCTAATAAAAAAACTATATATATATGTACATATATATATATATATGGGTGTATCGAGACTAGTTGGTCATTATGGATAACTAAGTTGCACTAAAATTGGGTGAGCAGGCAAGGCATGTCACCCAAGTTGTGTGACAATTATTTTATATATATGTATATATATATTCCATCCACCATCCCTCCTTTATGGAGAACTGCGTTATTTTTATTGTCTATTGCAAAAAAAAAAACAAAAAAAACTATATATATATACATATATATTTATGGGTGTATCGAGACTAGATGGTCATTATGAATAACTAAGGTGCACTAAAACTGGGTGAGCAGGCAAGGCATGTCACCCAGGTTGTGTGACAATTATTTTATATATATGTATATATATATTCCATCCACCATCCCTCCTTTATGGAGAACTGCGTTATTTTTATTGTCTATTGCAAAAAAAAAAACAAAAAAAACTATATATATATATACATATATATATATGGGTGTATCGAGACTAGAAGGTCATTATGCATAACTAAAGTGCACTAAAATTGGGTGAGCAGGAAAGGCATGTCACCCCAGTTGTGTGACAATTATTTTATATATATGTATATATATATATATATTCCCTCCACCACCCCTCCTCTACGGAGGACTGCTTTATTTTTATTTCCATTGCAAAAATAAAAAATTTTAAAACACAAAAAAAAAAAAAAAACGAAAATAATAATAATAAAAATAATTTTGAATGTGTATTCAAATAAGTTTGAATGTGTGTGAACTATATATAAATATATATATACACATGCATATACAGAAATATATACACACACACACATATATATATATACACACACACACACAGACACACACTCACATAAACACATACACACACTGTGTACAGTCTTATGCAAAGGTTTGGCACCCCTTGACAAATAACATCTTTTCAATTACAAAAGCAACAATATCAGTTAATACAGTCTCTTTAGGAACTGGGGGAAAAATACACAATATTTTCAGCAAACATTGATGAATAGTTACTTTTTATGCCATAAATTGAACAAAATTACAAAATAAAAACATTATTATGGCACTCTGCAAAAGTTTGGGCACCCTACGTAATCAGTACTTAGTAACACCTCCTCTGCCAGATATCACAGCTTACAAGCGCTTCTTATAGCCAGCTGAAAGGCTTTCAGTTCTTGTACTTGGGATTTTCTCACATTCTTCCTTGCAAAAGGCTTCTAGTTCTGTAATATTCTAATATATCAAGGGCTGTATTGTCAAATAGGAGATCGGCAGCATTCTCCCACCTGAGAAAACTGTACTACAATGCCCTTGATAGTGTGTAGAAACACACTCGTCAGCTCTAGTCCTCCTGTAACAACGCAAAAGGACTGGCAACCCTCAGGTATTTATGCGTGCGATTGTATGATAAATTCACCCTGACAGTCTCACACTTCTCTTGGTACCAACAGGTCTCATGGAATATATAAAAGGCAACTGCAACAATTATACTCGGCACTAAACATCGAGGCACGGAAATGCAGCAGAGCTTGTGTATTTCTCAGGATGCATTCTAGTAAAATGCCCGGAAAATGAGCTAAAGACATATTTCAAGGGGCACTATATAAAACCGATGGAAATTTTACTGATTAAATAAAAGGAAAAGCATCGTTTGAAAAATCACAAATGTTTCTAAGATTCAATGCATCGCTTTTTGACCACATCATAGCGATGAACACATCATTGTTCCTGACAATGTCCTAATACAGAAATAAAACTTTATGTTGGTAAACTCAAAAAGCCTTCAGCTGTCACACTGGCTAACGATCTCAAACGATTATAAAGCAGCATTTTGAAAAGCGCTGTTTTAAAATAACAGATACAACACTTACCTTGTCTTCTGGCCAAATGCTTTTCACGGCTTGGCACTCCAACGGTGCTGAAACGAAATTTGTATTTCCTCCTACCTCGTTGGCCCTTCAGTTCTTCTTTTCTCCCTTTGGATGTTTTTTTCCTTCTTCTTTGGATATTGTTTTTTATTTTTGTTTGTTTTTTTTTACTTTGCATGTTTTTCCTTCTTCGGATATTATTTTTTTGGCTTATTTTTTTAGACGATGTTTTTTTCGTCTTCTTTAAAAATTGATTTTTTTCGTCTTCTTTAAATATTGTTTTTTTTTTCATCCTTTTGATGTTGTTTTACGGAACAAGAGCCGTACAGTGCTACTCTATCAGGAGGTAGCGCCAACTGAACGCCTTGAAGCAGTACCCAGCTCTTTTATAGGGAGCGTCAACCCGAAGTCAAGTTCTAGAACGTTGCACTCACTTTTCATTGGTTTCCCAGCTATGCTGTCAGAATAATGTTTGCTGATTGGTCGAAAATTTTAAAACGTACCCGAGTACTGTAAAAAAAACTCAAGATCTTGCTACCCTACGGAGCACCCATAAGGTGATTTTTTTTATACGTTATATGCAGCTATTTGTAGCAGGCCGTAATTAGACTAATCCACCCTTTGTCAATAAAGCCAACAAGAGAACAGGTTGCCCAAAGTTTGCTCAGGTACACGCCACAGCACAACCTTAAAAACACATCCAGCACAAATCACACTAGTGAATGACACAGCAAATCACAGCAATAAAAAAGACCCCTATGGGCAATCCAGCACCCAGACTACAGGTGCCAAAAGGCCCAGCCTGCCTAATAATGAACCCAAAATATACATACAACAAAGAAAAAGACACAAACAAAAAAGAAAATAAAACTAGCCAGCTGCTCCCACTAAACCCCGCTCCCGAGGCCACTAAGCCGGCTGGCTTGATAATACACGATACAACCTCAGATAAAACATATTAAAGCAACACCAGGGAGGTTTACAACCTGATCCTTAAAATTATCGACCCGTAATTCCACCTTGAAAACCCCTAAAGAACAGTAGTTTACCCCATGACTCACTGCCCCATTCAAACAAAAAAAAAACAGGTTTTTGGGGTAACCTTTAGGTCAGCTCTTCAAAACCAGGTATGAGGACTCTTCAGCTAATCAGTCCTCTAATTAGAAATCTAATTAGGGAGTTGCAGCGAAAACCTGCATACACACCGGCCCTTTGCGGATAAGATTGTTCACCCCTGAAACAAGCAAACAGAAAGGCTGCTACACTGCAAATTCAATATGCCCGCCGATGCTCCACCAAATCTATCAGGACCCTGCCTGTCTTTCCCGTGCCTGCTCCTTTGCCAATATGCCCTACCATCGGAACATGCACAGCCATCTCGCCCCGGCTATGCCTCCAGTCCGAACTGCAGTTCCTATACCTGCCTATAATTGCCTGGCTACAATCCATCCCCCAAAATGAAATTGATGACCCAACGATCACAGCTAAGAATTCTATCCCCAAACCACTGGTCTTCCTCCCCAACCGAACGATCATTCACTGACCGTGGTAACTTATAAGGGTTGGTATGATGACCAGTGGTGGACCTCACCGAACGTTTAACTGGTCTCTACACCTCGGGGGGGACATAACCTCCTCCATTATACGAGGCCTACTTGTGGATGCTCTATTGCGACCCCTCCCACCAGCCCTGTCCCCGTAAAATCACAGAGTCCTCATCCGATTCCATTTCTGTTGCCCCTGTGGGCAACCCAGACTCAGGAGACATTACCAGAACATCTTCCCCTGACATAACAACCCCCTGTGGTACTGGACGCAACTCTGTTCGGTGAACTTGACGGACAACCCCGTCCCCCTCCATTGGAGTTGCAGAGTAAACTGCACCCTGATCTTGGGGACACCGAACTACCATATACAAACAGGCATCCCAATGATCCTGTATTTTACCTCGAACATGGTTCCGCAAACACACCAGCTGACCTTCATCAAACCCCTAATCATTAACCAACTCATTGTGTTTCCGATTTCGTGGTGTGGCTTGTTCCTCCAACTAAGCCTTCACATACTCTTGAAGCACCTGCAAACTTTCCTGATGGTTTTGTACCCATTCCTCCAAAGGTCCACCATACTGACTGATCCCGGCAGGAGCCTGAAGATAGTGTATCGGTAATCGAGGCTCACAGCCAGACCTTAAATAAAAAGGCATCATCCAGTCATTTGGTGGGGTGTAGTATTGTAAGCTTCTCTGCTGGAGGAAGTGTGTGAAGCAAATTGTGCAAAAAAAATATTAAAGCAACACCAGGGAGGTTTACATCTAGATCCTTAAAATGATCGACCTGCAATTCCACCTTGAAAATCCAATTACCATATAAAGGATACAAGATGTAAAGATGACAAATGACATGGCACACATTTGTTGTTTAGACTGTTGTGTCAGGTTAATTGAAAGCTGAAGGATCTTAGTGTTTACTAGTCTAAGTAACAGAATGTCTAAACACTGTGCTTGCCTTTATGGGTTTTTAAGCAGAACATATAGGTATAGAAACATATTAACATTACGTTTCACGATTCACTGACTGGAGAATAGGAGAATATACACATCAATATTACTACTTAAGTTAACTAACCCTAATCCCAACCCCTATTGGCACGGAGCCCGCCAGGGTTCAGGTGAGATATAAATCTGTAATCTGTATCAATGGTTTTGCTATCCATACCCACCCTATTAATGTTAGCTTCCCAGGGTTTCTTGTTAGACAAGCTCTGTGTCTCTCTATACCCCCATTTACTGCACGACTGATTGTCCATTTATAAAGAATCAAATAGGGTGAAGATGGTTTTAGTTTACAATTACTCTGGAAGGTGACCAGATTAAAAAAAACTAAATACCATGCCTACGTGTATGTAATCTCCATCACAGTCCCCATTTTCCCCATAATCCTCGTTTTGATAGTGCCAATTTGTGTAATGTGAGTTTTTTTTTTTTTTTAAAAACTGTTATAGAAGAACATACTGGATGCCACATGTGTACAATTACCCCTTTCTAATTAGTGGGGTCCGTTGTGTCAGCTACAGCCTTTACTAACATACACATAAGTATACAGTCTTACAGCACTTTTGTTTTCCTTTTGTATTTAATGGTTTTCCATTTAGGGGGCAGCATGGTGGTGCAGTGGTTAGCACTGTTGCCTCACACCTCTAGGGCCCGGGTTCGAGTCTCCACCTGGGTCACATGTGTGTGGAGTTTGCATGTTCTACCCATGTCATCGTGGGGTTTCCTCCGGGTACTCTGGTTTCCCCCACAGTCCAAAAACATGCTGAGGCTAATTGGAGTTGCTAAATTGCCCATAGGAGTGTATGCGTGAGTGAATAGTGTGTGAGTGTGCCCTGCGATGGGCTGGCCCGCCATCCTGAGTTGTTCCCTGTCTCGTGCCCATTGCTTCCGGGATAGGCTCCAGACCCCCCGCGATCCAGTAGGATAAGCGGTTTGGAAAATGGATGGATGGATGGATGGACAGTTTTCCATTTGAGGAATTAGCAAAAAACTGCAGTGCATGATGGGTAGGATCTAAAGGCTGCCTAACGCCCTTAATTTGTTTGCAATTTCGCCAGGTAGGCTACCTTCTTTAAACTGCGTTTTGCTAGACTACACATTTCGAGATGTTTTATTGTAGTCTTGGTAAATATATATATATAGTTTAGCCTAACCCAGCCACTTAAGGGAGCAAGCCAGCTCAGGTAGGTGCCAGTCCCAAGCCCGGATTAATGGAGAGGGTTGGCGTCAAGAAATAAAGAGAAATAAAGACAACTAATACTCCTAGTTTGCGAGATCTGACTGCAATGGCAGCACTGCTACAAGGGTGTGGATAAATCTATACAAATATCACCTGCATGCACATTACTTCTTTTACAATAACCAACTCCTGATCCATACTGTTAGTCGTGAAAAAAAAAACTATCGTGTACATAGAGGCCCTGTGTAAAAAGATAACTGCCAAGGAAAAGATCAAAAACATTTATTTCAAGGATACAAAGTTTTTATGGTCATGTACAGTGTACAGTGCAATTCTTATTTGATTAACTTGAATGTCTCCACAGACTAGACGATTAAACAAATAAAGCAGCGCAACATTACAATAACTAATAACAAATAAACAAAGCTCACGAGTACTATTACAGTATTTATATCATTTATTTAAACTTAATTTTACCAGGTAAATTAACTACAAAGCAGTTACCACTGCTTTACCTGCTTCTCGGGAGAAATAGCAGATATACGTCATGTATGTGACTAAATTCTTAAGCCAATAAGGGCAAAGTTGTGTCGTAATGGAGGCGGATCCAGTTTGTGCAGCCGGTTAAAGACACTACGGGCATGTAAATGGAGAACGAAATTATAGTTATACCGAATCTCCTACACACAATACCAAGGTTACCAACTTTGGTCAGCTGACCGGAGTGAGACGTTCAATTCCCGTAAGATTTCTTTGCGCCAGCCTGAGAGTCTGAAAACACGTCACACCAGATGCATGAGAGATGGAAACCTGGGATATTCAGTCGAATCAGATCAAATATGATGCTAAGTTAGTACTAAGTTAAAATATGTTCCGGACTTGTAACATGCACCCATGATTTGGAACAGTCAGCAGGCTGTCTCTGGCCACGCCCCCTACACTCGGTCCGGCCCCTGGCTTTTCCTGAATTCTGATTCCTTTAGATAAACATTGACTTCATTGATATTGTTATTGATTTATCGACAGACCATCATACTTTTTAGACGTTATAATAACAACACTCTATTGATCCCCAAAGAGAGAAATTCTCTCCTTGCCTGCCCCCTCTTACTGTCCATGATACACAAGCACATATGTAGAAAAACGTCAGCTTGGAAGCCAAGGCTGGACTTAACCTACTCTATTCTGGTATTCTGTTCTCCCAAGTAAGGCATCCCAAGTTCGAATCCAACTTCCGACAAAAGTTCTTCAATCGCTACAGCACAATTTGAGCCACTGATCGGCTTTAATTGCTTTGTTTTATTTTTGCGTTTCAGGCAAAACTACATAACACTTAAAGACACTTCGGGCATGCAAATGGAGAACGAAATTATAGTTATACCGAATCTCCTACACACAATACCAAGGTTACCAACTTTGGTCAGCTGGCCGGAGTGAGACGTTTCTCAGGCGCCAGCCTGAGAGTCTGAAAACACGTCACACCAGATGCATGAGAGATGGAAACCTGGGATATTCAGTCGAATCAGATCAAATATGATGCTAAGTTAGTACTAAGTTAAAATATGTTCCGCACTTGTAACATGCACCCATGATTTGGAACAGCAGCATACCTGTCAAGGTTTGGATTTGAAAATAAAGGAAATTTTCCGGCACCCGCCGTGAGCCATCCCACCACCGCAACCAGGCTCCAGTATCCCTTACATTTTAAGACAGGAAATATAAAATAATATAAATTATATAAAATATAATATAAATATAAATATATAAAATATATAAAATATATTTTTGGCCACAACCGGGATTCGAACCCCGGTCTCCCGTGTGAAAGGCGGCGATCTTACCACTACACTATCCAGCAACTATATAATATAAGGGAGATTTACGGGAAAATACTAATACGGGAGGACGGCGGGAAAGAGAAGTAAAATACGGTAGTTTCCCGGCCAAAACGGGAGACTTGACAGCCTGAGATGGCTGTCTCTGGCCACGCCCCCTACAGTCGGTCCGGCCCCTGGCTTTTCCAGCGTGTTCGCGAAAACGACTTCATTTATTTTCTTATTGATTTATCGACAGACCATCATACTTTTTAGACGTTATAATAACAACACTCTATTGATCCCCAAAGAGAGAAATTCTCTCCTTGCCTGCCCCCTCTTACTGTCCATGATACACAAGCACATATGTAGAAAAACGTCAGCTTGGAAGCCAAGGCTGGACTTAACCTACTCTATTCTGGTATTCTGTTCTCCCAAGTAAGGCGTGGGTTCGAATCCAACTTCCGACAAAAGTTCTTCAATCGCTACAGCACAATTTGAGCCACTTACGGCTTTAATTGCTTTGTTTTATTTTTGCGTTTCAGGCAAAACTACATAACACTTAAAGACACTACGGGCATGTAAATGGAGAACGAAATTATAGTTATACCGAATCTCCTACACACAATACCAAGGTTACCAACTATACTAACTATATATGGGGCTTGGTACCCAATCTCGGAATGTGGGGATGATGATATATATATTATATAAAATATAATATAAATATAAATATATAAAATATATAAAATATATTTTTGGCCACAACCGGTCAACCAGATTCAAACCCCGGTCTCCCGTGTGAAAGGCGGCGATCTTACCACTACACTATCCAGCAACTATATAATATAAGAGAGATTTACGGGAAAATACTAATACTGGAGGACGGCGGGAAAGAGAAGTAAAATACGGTAGTTTCCCGGCCAAAACGGGAGACTTGACAGCCTGAGATGGCTGTCTCTGGCCACGCCCCCTACAGTCGGTCCGGCCCCTGGCTTTTCCAGCGTGTTCGCGAAAACGACTTCATTATTTATCTGATTGATTTATCGACAGACCATCATACTTTTTAGACGTTATAATAACAACACTCTATTGATCCCCCTCTTACTGTCCATGATACACAATGACGAGACACATGTTCACTAATGACGAGAACTATTCTATTTTTCATGCCGGGTCCTTCAAATCTTACATTTACAAATCTTGTTCTTGTTCTCTGCTTTCTCGTTCCCGTAGATATATATTATTATACGGAGATTTACGGAGTCTTCAAAGACGGTCCGGCTCCAGCTCAAGGATCACTGTTGCTGTGGTGTAGATCAGCTGATCTGTTTCCAGCTTAGCTTATTTCTTATTTCTCAGGTCAGCTGCTCTTGTATTCAGCCTACTAATATATATGGGGCTTGGTACCCAATCTCGGAATGTGGGGATGATGATATATATATTATATAAAATATAATATAAATATAAATATAAATATATAAAATATATAAAATATATTTTTGGCCATAACCGGGATTCGAACCCCGGTCTCCCGTGTGAAAGGCGGCGATCTTACCACTACACTATCCAGCAACTATATAATATAAGGGAGATTTACGGGAAAATACTAATACGGGAGGACGGCGGGAAAGAGAAGTAAAATACGGTAGTTTCCCGGCCAAAACGGGAGACTTGACAGCCTGAGATGGCTGTCTCTGGCCACGCCCCCTACAGTCGGTCCGGCCCCTGGCTTTTCCAGCGTGTTCGCGAAAACGACTTCATTTATTTTCTTATTGATTTATCGACAGACCATCATACTTTTTAGACGTTATAATAACAACACTCTATTGATCCCCAAAGAGAGAAATTCTCTCCTTGCCTGCCCCCTCTTACTGTCCATGATACACAAGCACATATGTAGAAAAACGTCAGCTTGGAAGCCAAGGCTGGACTTAACCTACTCTATTCTGGTATTCTGTTCTCCCAAGTAAGGCGTGGGTTCGAATCCAACTTCCGACAAAAGTTCTTCAATCGCTACAGCACAATTTGAGCCACTTACGGCTTTAATTGCTTTGTTTTATTTTTGCGTTTCAGGCAAAACTACATAACACTTAAAGACACTACGGGCATGTAAATGGAGAACGAAATTATAGTTATACCGAATCTCCTACACACAATACCAAGGTTACCAACTATACTAACTATATATGGGGCTTGGTACCCAATCTCGGAATGTGGGGATGATGATATATATATTATATAAAATATAATATAAATATAAATATATAAAATATATAAAATATATAAAATATATTTTTGGCCACAACCGGTCAACCGGATTCGAACCCCTGCGGGCGGCGAGAATAGTTTAGCTTAACTTCCCTTAACTTTTCCCATTCATTTTCAATGGTAGTGCTTAACAGTACGGATGTAATATTCTTTCGGCCACTGGTTGATGTTTTGTCGCTGTTTCGACGCCTCCAATGACGTTTTACCCTTATCACTACCGACAGTCGACACAACTGGATTTTGGAAAAGAGCAGCAGAGAATGAGTAGTATTTCAGTAAATTTGGTGATTCACCTAAAAGAAAAACCGCCCGGTCGAACGGAAAGGACGACTTTCCAAGGTAAACTGAACAGCAATCTTATATTTTCTTAAATATTCCGATGTATTTCACATTCCAAAATCGAACTGGATGCTGTACGTTTTACGGAGCCCCTCGCGAAGCTCTCTGTGTAATGCTGAAGTAGTTATTCACTCGCTCCATAGGTAGCATTGCTTTTGAAATATTTAATAATTAATATTCAATTTTTAATGCACAATTTAAATAAAAACATGTTTGACTTTGGAAATTAAGGCGGGTACCGTTTATAAGAATTCCACTCATCGTGAGGAATCCAAAAGTATCTTTTATTAGTGGCCCGGTAAAGCAGTACATTTATTAAGCTAGACAGTGTCCATTTATGGAAAACGAGTAATTTGCAGTAAAACGAGCATACACTGGTCAAGTAGAATGAGTCTAGGCAGATGAGACAGAATAAACTGGATTACCGTTTATAAACTAACCTTATATATATAGTGTATTATACATATACTAATTCTGCACGTTCCTATATGCAAGGTACTGTGACGGTAACTTTCCTGTAAGTCATTGATATTTAACTACAACTTTTTTATGCATATTGTTTGCTGGCATTGCCGTTAACTTGGATATTAAAGAATTCCTCACATAATCGTTAAGTATTAAACCTACTAAAGTTGTTCAAACAAACCTTGTTTTAGGTTAAAGCAAGTCAGTTAGAAGCTATTACACTTACTTTGCTACCAAATGGCAAAGGTGTCAGATCACAGAATTCTTGTTTATAATTCCATGCCCTTCTGTGTTTCTTTACGCCTGTCAACTACCACCTGTCAAAAGTGAGGATGAGAATTTGGTTGGGTTTGGAGTCCGTGCTGGCAAGACCTGGAAGGATATTTGGGACAGTAGGGATGATGGGTATGAGGCTGTTATCCTCAAACAACAATGCGTACCAGGCAGCAAAATGTACCGACTACAGCAGTACCTGAGGCTGAAGCACAGCAATCTTCAGATGACACTGGAGGCTTCTGCTCCCTCAAGACCAGCACTTCCAGACACTTCTACTAATCCTCCAGGTTGGCTGACAGTTTCATATATGTGGTTCTGTGCATTGATTATGTCTTTTATTCATATCTATTTTGTTTTATAGAAATAGAGGAAGATGAGGAATTGGAGAGGATGATGCTTTGTTGGTCCCCTTCCAAAACCGAAGGCCCGATGAGTGAGAATCTCATATGCATGCACACACACAAACAGTCACTCTTCAGGATTCAGTATAAATTAAGGAATCAATATTATTTGTGGTTCATTTGTGGTTTTTTCACTTTGCTTTCAGGTTTGCAAGTTGTTGGAGTCCATGATGCTAAAGGTTCTTTCCCTTCAATTATGGAGGATAATTCTGGATGTCATGATCAGAATTTTTCATCCAAGTTCTTTATTATTCATCTTGTTTTGGCCACGTTCAGGCCCGTTTTGATGCCTGTGTTCTGTTTGTTCCATTGTTCAAGACTATGCAGCCAGAGATGACCTGGAGGGAGTTTCAAAAATCTCCTTTTTATGAGGCTGAAAAGCAGCGTTGGTCAGCGGAGAGAAAAAAGTAACACACTACCTGCTACTTCAAGAGCAGCGTTATTTGTAAAAATTGTAAATGTTTTCCATATACACTCTGTCCACTTTATTAAGAACAGCTATTTTGTGTCTGGGCTCATTTTTCACTGACAAATAATGCATGGCAACAGGTGGGTTACAATCAGATTGTAAAAATTGCCGCTGTTAGGTAGGTTTTCTTAAAGAAGTGGCAAGCATAGTTTTTTTTTAAAACAAAAAAAGTAAAGATTGTTTTATATTCTTTATAGTTCAGTATTGTTTGAATATACACTTGCAGCATTTTAACATATGGTTAATATGTTCCTTGTTTGTTCCTGATTCTCTAAGGTCATAAATTATCCCTGAGCATCTCTCAAAGTGTGGGGCAGTTACCCCAATGGCTAAATTCCCCATCGTGACCCTTTCAGATCTGTCCTATTAATCATTCCCTATCCACTGGCTAAATCTCTCTTGTCTCATCACCACCTCAACCAGTGTGGTGAGTCTAAGAAAGTGTTACGGCGTCAGTCAGGAGTTTTGGGCACACCTACCTATAGAATTGTTTCTTTGTACTATTCTTTACATTTTGTAATATTTATAAAGACATCATAACTATAAAGTAATACACATGGAATTATGCACTACTCAGAAAAGTTATTTAAAAAAAATAATTTGTTGGGGGGGACAATTCTGTTGGAACTCAGAAGGTTGCCGGTTCAAATCCCAGGGCTGGCCGAGTGATCCCACCATTGGGCCCTTGAGCAAGGCCCTTAACCCCAGCTGCTCCAGGGACTGACTGATCCTGCTTTCTACTTTATACTAGTTTAATGAGGTGGCCTCCTGGAATGCTTTTCCAGCTCTCCTGAAGGAGCCGTCTCATATATGCTGAGCACTCAGCCGATTTTCTTTAACTCTCTGGTCAGACTCCTTGAAAAACATTTCTACTGGGTTTAGCTCAAGTATCCAGGTAATATGACCCAGTCCCTTTGTAGGCAGAGTGGTGTGTCCAAATTACTGACTGGTACTGTATGTCTAACTATCTGACAGTTGTTAAAATGCTGCAGCATCACTGTTAGTATTGTCATAACAATGCTATTTTTAATTATGCTTTTTGTTTTGATTCAGGATTCAATGAGTCATTTGTTAACATGCTACAAAATGCATGCATTAACACTGCTGTTTAAGAAAATTAATCATTTCATCTATTTAATATTTGACATACACTACCGTTCAATTATATACCCTGTGACAAGACTTGATTGGGGTCAGTTTTATCCTACAAAAGGATAATGACCCAAACCAAACCTCCAAAATGTGTTAGCAATATTTAAAGAATAAGCAGTCAGACATACCAGGAGATTGATGCAGAGGACTGCCAGTTGCTGATAATAGGCCTCTATATGTAGATGTGGATAAAATTTTGTGAATTGCATGAAAATGTGTTTTTCTTTGGAAAACAAAGAAATTTGCATGTGATCCCAAACTTTTGAGCGGTAATGTATATCTTGGGGGTGGCATGGTGGTGCAGTGGTTAGCACTGTTGCCTCACACCTCTGGGACCCAGGTTTGAGTCGCCGCCTGTGTCACATGTGTGTGGAGTTTGCATGTTCTCCCCATGTCGTCGTGGGGGGTACTCCGGTTTCCCCCCACAGTCCAAAAACATGCTGAGGCTAATTGGAGTTGCTAAATTGCCCATAGGTGTGCATGTGAGAGTGAATGGTGTGTGAGTGTGCCCTGCGATGGGCTGGCCCCCCATCCTGGGTTGTTCCCTGCCTCGTGCCCATTGCTTCCGGGATAGGCTCCGGACCCCCGTGACCCAGTAGAATAAGCGGTTTGGAAAATGGATGGATGGATGGATGTATATCTTATCATACCCCTGAGTATGAGAACCTGAGTACTTGTCTCTTTCTGTGTAAATAGACTCAATAAACAATACATTTTATTCATAACTGTCTATGTCTGTTTAATTACCACAGCGACATAAATAAATAAATAAATAAAATTGTAACCATAGTTTTAAGCTGTTTATTAAATACATCAATATCAAGAAAACGAAGAATAATGGATGAATGTGATTACAAGAAATGGAGAAATTTGTTCATGCTTTTTTGAAAACATGCCTCAAAATGATTAGCATTTCAATCTAACTTGAAATGTATCAGAAAAAAAATCATTAACGGAGATTTTGCAGCGCCGGGGAGGGTCTCTTCGCTTCGCAAAAAAAATCCTTCAATTTCATTGGCTGCCACTGTGTTATGGCTATACGCGACCGGCCCCGCTGGGTCTCCCGTGTGAAAGGCGGCGATCTTACCACTACACTATCCAGCAACTATATAATATAAGGGAGATTTACGGGAAAATACTAATACGGGAGGACGGCGGGAAAGAGAAGTAAAATACGGTAGTTTCCCGGCCAAAACGGGAGACTTGACAGCCTGAGATGGCTGTCTCTGGCCACGCCCCCTACAGTCGGTCCGGCCCCTGGCTTTTCCAGCGTGTTCGCGAAAACGACTTCATTATTTATCTGATTGATTTATCGACAGACCATCATACTTTTTAGACGTTATAATAACAACACTCTATTGATCCCCCTCTTACTGTCCATGATACACAATGACGAGACACATGTTCACTAATGACGAGAACTATTCTATTTTTCATGCCGGGTCCTTCAAATCTTACATTTACAAATCTTGTTCTTGTTCTCTGCTTTCTCGTTCCCGTAGATATATATTATTATACGGAGATTTACGGAGTCTTCAAAGACGGTCCGGCTCCAGCTCAAGGATCACTGTTGCTGTGGTGTAGATCAGCTGATCTGTTTCCAGCTTAGCTTATTTCTTATTTCTCAGGTCAGCTGCTCTTGTATTCAGCCTACTAATATATATGGGGCTTGGTACCCAATCTCGGAATGTGGGGATGATGATATATATATTATATAAAATATAATATAAATATAAATATATAAAATATATAAAATATATTTTTGGCCACAACCGGGATTCGAACCCCGGTCTCCCGTGTGAAAGGCGGCGATCTTACCACTACACTATCCAGCAACTATATAATATAAGGGAGATTTATGGGAAAATACTAATACGGGAGGACGGCGGGAAAGAGAAGTAAAATACGGTAGTTTCCCGGCCAAAACGGGAGACTTGACAGCCTGAGATGGCTTTTCCAGCGAAAACGACTTCATTATTTATCTGATTGATTTATCGACAGACCATCATACTTTTTAGACGTTATAATAACAACACTCTATTGATCCCCCTCTTACTGTCCATGATACACAATGACGAGACACATGTTCACTAATGACGAGAACTATTCTATTTTTCATGCCGGGTCCTTCAAATCTTACTGTTGCTGTGGTGTAGATCAGCTGATCTGTCTTCTACGTACATCTTCTAGTAGACCTTCTGAGGGTACTTCACGCATTCTTGGTCGGAGGGTCCAGGTTTCCAGCTTAGCTTATTTCTTATTTCTCAGGTCAGCTGCTCTTGTATTCAGCCTACTAATATATATGGGGCTTGGTACCCAATCTCGGAATGTGGGGATGATGATGTCTCCCCCCTGACCTGTCGTCCTGGCTCCCCCTTGTCGTAGCAATCGTGTTGTACCTCATCAATCTCTAGTTGTGATAGCAGTTGTTTCTGGCCACAACCGGGATTCGAACCCCGGTCTCCCGTGTGAAAGGCGGCGATCTTACCACTACACTATCCAGCAACTATATAATACAATATATAAAAAATATAATATAAATATAATATAAATATATAAAATATATAAAATATATTTTTGGCCACAACCGGGATTCGAACCCCGGTCTCCCGTGTGAAAGGCGGCGATCTTACCACTACACTATCCAGCAACTATATAATATAAGGGAGATTTACGGGAAAATACTAATACGGGAGGACGGCGGGAAAGAGAAGTAAAATACGGTAGTTTCCCGGCCAAAACGGGAGACTTGACAGCCTGAGATGGCTGTCTCTGGCCACGCCCCCTACAGTCGGTCCGGCCCCTGGCTTTTCCAGCGTGTTCGCGAAAACGACTTCATTTATTTTCTTATTGATTTATCGACAGACCATCATACTTTTTAGACGTTATAATAACAACACTCTATTGATCCCCAAAGAGAGAAATTCTCTCCTTGCCTGCCCCCTCTTACTGTCCATGATACACAAGCACATATGTAGAAAAACGTCAGCTTGGAAGCCAAGGCTGGACTTAACCTACTCTATTCTGGTATTCTGTTCTCCCAAGTAAGGCGTGGGTTCGAATCCAACTTCCGACAAAAGTTCTTCAATCGCTACAGCACAATTTGAGCCACTTACGGCTTTAATTGCTTTGTTTTATTTTTGCGTTTCAGGCAAAACTACATAACACTTAAAGACACTACGGGCATGTAAATGGAGAACGAAATTATAGTTATACCGAATCTCCTACACACAATACCAAGGTTACCAACTTTGGTCAGCTGGCCGGAGTGAGACGTTCAATTCCCGTAAGATTTCTTTGCGCCAGCCTGAGAGTCTGAAAACACGTCACACCAGATGCATGAGAGATGGAAACCTGGGATATTCAGTCGAATCAGATCAAATATGATGCTAAGTTAGTACTAAGTTAAAATATGTTCCGCACTTGTAACATGCACCCATGATTTGGAACAGCAGCATACCTGTCAAGGTTTGGATTTGAAAATAAAGGAAATTTTCCGGCACCCGCCGTGAGCCATCCCACCACCGCAACCAGGCTCCAGTATCAACAACAACAAACAAACAAATTTATTTTTATATAGCGCATTATCACAACATTACATTGTCTCAAAGCGCTTTACAGTATCCTCACCCAAAGCCCCCAGTGAGTAAGCCATAGGCGACAGTGGCAAGGAAAAACTCCCTAGAAGGAAGAAACCTTGAGAGGGACCAGACTCAAAGGGGAAGCCCATCCTCCAGGGGCCGGCAGGGATAGTCAAATAGAGAGAGGAGAGCAAGGAAGATAAGCCAATGCCGAAGCCGAGTCTTCTTCCAATTGCCAGGCAACCAGAGGTAAGGCAGCGGGTCATACATGGAAGATCAGAACGGCGAGCTGGATGCAGGGACGTCACTGGTGGTGGTCGGGTGTGCTGGATATCTTGATAGATTGAGGTCTCCAGGCATCACCCCCAGGAGGAGTAGGGGAAATAAAATGTACAATTAGGCATAGTAGAGGAGGCTATTGGCAGTGCTAAAAGCTAGGTGAGTACAATATGAAGTGCAATCTGCAAGCTCCGGCAGATATGGCTATGGCAGCATCAGTAGGAGGGAGAGGCAAGTGGGAATGCCGGCATGGGGAGTCCCTGAAATGTCAGCACTCCAGTTCCACAAGAGATTGCAAAGCTAGAGTGACAGCACTGACAATCCAGTTCATCCAAAGCCAATGGCACCGATCCCCACCCAGCTCTACACCTCACACTACAGGTCTGCCTGGGAGTGAAGAGTTAGCTAGGGCTAGAACTAGTGTCCCTATACGCTAAACTAAACAGGTGTGTTTTTAGTCTGGACTTGAGTTTTTAGTCTGGACAGAGCACGTTACTGACACACACATCTTCTTCGCAATGTTGCACACCTCTTTAAAATTTGCCTTTGTGATCTCCGATTGCCTCAATCGGACATCATTAGTGCCGACGTGGATAACTATCTGAGAGTATTTACGTTTACTTTTAGCCAGCACTTTTAAATTTGCCGAGATGTCGGTCGCTCTGGCACCCGGGAGACAATTTACAATGGTCGCTGGAGTCGCTACTCTCACGTTTCTTAGAATAGAATCACCAATTATTAGAGCACTTTCAACAGGCGTCTCAGTGGGAGTTTCACTGAGTGGGGAGAACCTGTTGGAAACGCGGATAGGCGAATGGTGCCGGTGTAAGTTTGGTTTGGATTTGCGACTATGCCGCCGGGTCGTCACCCACTCGCCTTGCTGCGAAGGCTCTGCTGCCGGAGCAGGGGGAGACTTACTGGCTATCGCGGACATATCCGGAGCCGCTAATACTGAGTCAATAAAACTCTCATTCTCCTGAATGTTATGTAACGTCCGGATACGTCCCTCTAACACTACAATCTTCTCCGTCAGTCTAGCGACTAACTGACACTTCTCACATGTATAAATACCGCTAATGACTGGAGAAGAATAGCTAAACATATTACACTCAGAACACGGAACAGTAGACATGGCGTTGTACTTACGTAAACTGAGGCTGTAAGGCTGGAAGCACCTTCTTAATTGAACGAAGATCGTGGGTCGGTACTTGCGTAGGTGATTAATCCGTCGGGGTCTGGGAAATTTTATTTATTTATTTTGGAGGATTATTAATCTTGCGAAGCTTTTTCCCAATGACTTAACTCGAATTATTATTTAGGTGATATCTATGGTTTCAAAGTTCGCGCGCTAGCAGTCAGTATCACTCTCGCAGGAAACAGGAAACAACGGAAATGACCATGTGTATCCCTTACATTTTAAGACAGGAAATATAAAATAATATAAATTATATAAAATATAATATAAATATAAATATATAAAATATATAAAATATAAAATAACCATTTGTCATTTATTTTCTATTAATTTTTCATGTTCACTCATGCGGCTCTGTCATTCACTAATGACTTGGATTTTTCATGCCGACTGACATCGTTCCTTCCCCGTGGGAGACAAATCTTACAGAACGCGTGACCCATCCTGCTCCTCTTCAGGAAAGTAAATTCGTCATCTTCGTCATCACCCCTTAAAACAATTACTGAAGCGAGACGGCGCACGCGTTACGGCGACAGATTTAAATTGTGAGTGCACTATATCTCGTCGCAAATGGTGCTTAACCACGGCGGGTCTCAAGCACAGGAGACTCCCAATTTCTAAATGACACACACTTGGCTCACAGCGCAAAGTTGTGTTAAACTTGCTTTGTCTAAAGCAGGCACACACATACGAGTATGATCCTGATAGGTAACTAAGCTATCGGTCTTATGTCCAAGCGCAACATAATTTAGGTTAGAACCTCATAACAAGTATTCCCGTTCGCTAATAGAGAGATCTCTCCCAGGATATATAGAAACGGAGACACTCGTCCGAATTGAACCTGGAAACAAAGCGCTACATCTGAGAATCTCGTCAGACATAGGGTTAAAGTTTACTGCAGTTTAATACGAAAGAACTACAATGAAATCACCGAAAATAAAACAAAATAATATAACTACTAATAATAGAAATAAAAATAACTATAATAAGCCCATATGATCCCGCTTAAATGCCTTCAGATTGCCATGAGTGCGACTTTTGCAACCAGTTGACAGTAGCGCTTCTTCACTGCACGTTCGGTCATAAAAAGTTTAAATTGTGTGCTCAGAATAAGTTTAAACCTTGTGCCTTGTGATTATTAACCAATTTTTATGCTGAATGGTCGGCTCAAACTCAATTGCGAAACACCGTGAGTCTGTTAATGTGTGACTTAAATGGAACTCATTAATAACCAGTATCACGTAATAACCTGGGTTAGAATAGAAGGCTTGTCCAACGAGCTGCGTCACCAGGTAATGTAAACGATCGGTAGCGAAGCTCCCCTCACGGCCAATGAGAGAGAGTCTCGCGATATTTCAGGCGAATTTGAGGTTTCAGAGCGTAGATCGCACAGGCAGGGATTCTTGTGAGCACTCAATGAACGGAGGCTGAAGTTGTGTAAAAGACATGCATTTATTCCAATAACTAACATAAGACAGACATTACACCTAACAAACAATAAACACGAAATAACGGAGTGGACACAAACAATGTAATCATGAAAATGCAATGACCAGATTTAAAATGAGTAACCTTAAAAGGGAAAATACTGTTCTGCAAAGCAAGCAATTTGTGGAAATACTGTCCTAAAGTAATATAGCAGGTGAATAGGAGTTTAGGTTGTTATAAATGAAAGGAAGTTTGTTTACTTGGTTGCAGAGTGGGGGGGGGGGGGTCTTGGCAGTTGGTTGCGGAGGCTGATGAGCTGATGGGTGATGGCACTCAGGGAGGCGCGGTGTTTGCAGCGGTTGTTGGAGTGGAGCCCCTCTGATTCCCTCTCCTGGTGAAGCTTGGGCTTGGTTGCAGTTCTCTGTCCAGCTGGGTCTTCACTGATAGGCTTCAGGAGGGCTTCTTGTGGGCTTCTCTTCTCTTGGGCTGATGTTCTCTGCCTCTCTTCGTGCTGATGGTCTTTTGTTTTCTCCTCCCTTCTGTTTCTCCTCTCCTGGCTTTGTTCTGAGGTGCCAGGTTTTATAGTGTAAAGTTCGTGAATAGGAGTGACCAGGAATTCGACTCCTGGACCAATGGCTGACCATCCATTTGGCGGGCTTTCGGAAGGGGGTCTGTATCAGTCCTTTTGAGATTTATGACCAGAGTGATTTCCCTTGTATTGATGATTTTCGTTAGGCTGGTGTAACTTTTGATATATTCACTTTCGTGGTAACCACTGACCAGATTTGGAAACTGGAGTGATTTTCCATCGGTTTGATACCAAACATGCCATAGCAGCCTAGCGGTTCACACCTCATACCATCTGTAATGATTAATTAATGATTACTTATATTATGTCGTTATGTTATATTACTCACACCTTATTTTATGCCTCACAATCTATATAATTGTAAATATACTGTGTAGCTGCTGGCGCGTTCCAAACTAAATCTCATTGTACTTACAATGTCAATAAAAACATCCATCCATCCATCTAGGCAGGCCAGTGTCGCCTCCATCCTTCCTGAAGTCAGTGATTCCTTTGTCTTTGTGCTGTTTAGTGCCAAATTGTTTGCTGAACTCCAACCTATCAGTTTCTGGACCTCATCTCTGTAAGCTGACTCATAAGAACCAAAGAGATTTACAAATGAGAGGAGGCCATTCGGCCCATCAAGCTCCTTTGAGGAGAACTTAGCTAATAGCTCAAAAATCTTATCTAGCTCTGATTTAAAAGAACCCAGGGTTTTAGCTTGTGTTACAATAACAGGAAGACTATTCCATACTCTAACTACACGCTGTGTACAGAAATGCTTCATCAAATTCGTTTTAAAATGTTCTCCAGCTAATTTCCACTTATGGCCACGAGTTCTGGTATTTAAACTAACATTGAAATAGCCATTTGGCTGAACAGCATCCAGACCTGTTAGAATCTTAAACACCTGGATTATGTCCCCCCTTAGTCTCCTTTGCTCGAGGCTAAACAGATTCAGCTCAGCTAACCTCTCCTCATTAGACATTCCTCTAAGACCAGGAATCATTCTCGTTGCCCTACGTTGCACCTTTTCCAAGGCAGCAATGTCCTTCTTAAGGTATGGTAACCAAACCCGCACACAATATTCTAGGTGGGGTCTTACCAAGGAATTATATTATCGTAGCATCACTTGCCTTGTCTTAAACTCCACACACCTAGAGATGCAATGTGCCTTCTCGCGTGGTGTTCCTGCAGAGGGAGTCTGTGAGTGCTGGAGATTGGGGGAGGGGGCAGTGTGGCTATGTCTGCTCTGTGTTCCTCCAGACGAGCAAAGAAGCTGTTTAGCTCCTTTGCTAAAAGGGCGTTGCTGTTAACAGTGACGGTGTTGTTGCCTTTGAAGTTTGTAATGTGTTGTATTCCCTGCCACACCCACTGTGGGTTGTTGTATGTGAAGTAGACCTCTATTTTCTGTTTCTCTGCCTGCCTGGCAACCTTGATGCCCCTATTCAGGTTAGCTCTGGCTGCACTCTGTGTTCTTGACTGCGCTGTCTTGTCCTGTAGTATTGTATTGTTGCTCTTGTGTTTATCTTGCACTTTCTCCCTCTGTTTGTGCTCCTTTCACTCTGTATAGTTCTATCTTGCCCGCACTTGTGTCATCTTGTGTTGTTTCTGTTTTTCTTCTTTGTGTTGCACCGTGGTCCAGGAGGAACAATGTTTCCTTTCACTGTGTACTGTGTATATTGCTGAAATAACAATAAACCCACTTGACCACCTGCCTCAATTCATCCTGAAGAGTTTTCCAATGTTGTTCAAAGGTCTGTTTGTTTCGAGTGAAGGACACGCCCCTGGACGTGCTGGATAAGGGGACCACAGATCAGTGTCCTCAGTCCTGCTTCTCCCTTCAAAGCTGAGAGGAAGATGACCCGCCTGCTGCTTCTGGTTTTGGCTTATGGAGCTCTGCTTATCTCCACAGAGGCCCAGCAAGATTACCACAGTCTCCCTGCACTCACAAGACGGCCATTAAACTCGCAGTCGAAAATGCTCATCAAGGAACCCGTCAGCACATGAATTTCTATAACATCCAGGGCCGTCCGAAGGTAACTGCTGAGAAAGTGTTTACAAAAGTGTGAAACTTTCATCATCTGCAAGCTGAACTAATGAGTATCACATTGATTTTGATGTTTTAATTTCAATGCATATGATGCTTAATGTCTCTTCACAATGAAAGTGATGGTTGTATATCTCAGCCCTGGTCAATTTTACCTTCTCACAGTTTCTCTCTGAATCTGCTGCAGTCAAGTCTGTGACAGTTTGCCATTTTTTGGGTGATTATTGTTTGTTATATTGCCTTTAAAACAGTTGTAGGCAATTTTGTATATAACGTGTTTATGTGATTTAGATCAGCAGTGAATACATTGACATTGAGATTCTCTTGAGAGCAACAAAATGTCCAAAGTCAACTGCAACAGACCATCGGGCTGACTGTATTTTCATGGACAAGAGGGTAAGTAAAGAGTCACTGTGACTGTGAGCATTGGACATATCAGTTAGCAAATTAATTTAGGTTCATGTTAACTTTTTTGATGCCCTGCGGGGGAAAGTTAGCCAACAATAAAGTAACAAATACATAGGTGGCCTCAAAGAGCCAGTTCCTTCACCTTATTCTCAAATTTTAGTAGGTTTACAGGCTTAAAGGCTGGATTACCAGGCAGAAGCAAATGCTAATCATCTGAGGGGTGACCTGTAGATTATGCTTCGAGCTATGAACCCTAGCTGGCCTTATTTAAAGACCTGTGGGCTGTACTACAAAGCGGGTTTTACATACCCAGAGTTAACTCAATCGAGCCAGGTTAACTAAAACTCATTGTTGAAATCAGCCTTAAATGGCAGTGTGGTGTTTTGTGGTGAAAGGGCAGGACTTAACTCTTGTTTTAATTAGAAAGCCAGTAATTAAACCTGGTCAGAGCAGGGTAGATGTGCAGTGTGAATTACCCTTTAAATTTACCTCTTTAAATAGTGAACTACAGGACCACTTAGCTTGATCGGAGGACAGTATTTTAATACAGAGCAGTGTTCAGTTAAACGGGATTTGTTGTTCATACTTTTAGATGAACTTGCTTTGTATAATATAGCCTTATGGTGACCCTGCTTTGGAAGCTCTTTCCTCTAAAATTGTTCTGTGTCATTAAACCCTGCACTCCAGCAGCTCTGCCTTAAATCATTAGATATATCTTTACTACACCTTCTCTCACTGTATTTATTGCCCACCACTCTTTAAATACTGTTTTTGTGTGTCTGTGTGTTTTTGCAGCCATTCATTAACTGTAGAGTTTGCAGCAGACGGTCTGGTAATGATCTTACACATCCATCAAATGACTGTGTACCAAACAAGAAAGTGGATGAAGTAAGTGTAGAGAGTCTTAGCATTATGGAAATGTAACAGGTGTGTGAATTGTGTCTAAACATGTGGTTAAACTTTGATTGTGTTTGTACATGCAAAAATTTGATCAGAGTACTGTTTATTAATGACAATGTTACTTTTAATCTGAACAACAGTGGCAGCACCAAGGAAAAGCTTGGGGGGGGGGGCTCTAGCTCCTCCTCCAATGACCATAGTACCCCCACAGCACCCCCAAAATATTGGTTTCATTTTTTCTTTAACTATCTGTAAAATCTGTATATTGTGTAAGACATTTTTGCGGTTTTTACAGCATACTTGTAGTGTATTTTTTCTTCAAAGTACACATAGAGGCTCTGTGAGCTAGACGTTAGAATTTCATATTTTATCCTATTTTATCCATGCTGTAGCTTATCGTGCTGTGTGCTTCTATACACCATCTACATAAGCTGAAAAGCTAAAGCACCCGGTCTAAATAATCTCACTCCCCTATAGCACCTGTAGCATTAAGTCACTGGCGCTGCCACTGCTGAATAAACGACTCCAATCTGACTAAACCGCTTAACTTTTCCTCCCCATGTTACATTTCAGGACAAACGACGTAATATGTGTCCTTCTGATAAACCTCTTCTCAGACCTAAAACTGCCTTGGCTTCCAAGGACACTAAAGAAGCTGAAGGAGACCGTCTGGCTGTTTCTGATGGCTGATGGTCCTGCAATGTGGACCAGAGGAGGAAACTGGGAGGGAAAATGCTTTGCTTTATATCATGCCCACCCAAAGCCCCCAGTGAGTAAGCCATAGGCGCCGATAGCATGGAAAAACTCCCAAGAAGGAAGAAACCTTGGGAGGGACCAAACTCAAAGGGGGAGCCCATCCTCCTGGGGCCGGCAAAGTGTAGGTGCAGGATCACAAAAAAACTTGACGAGAGAAACGAGAGAATTCGACTGTCCCTCACAAAAACTGTAAAGTTTTAGTGGCTAAATTGCTTTTTCTATGCCTTTTCAAACAGGAGGAGATTTGTTTGGCTATACGTAGAAATTTTCTATACAATTTAGACAGCACAGAATCATTAACCTACTTTAATGCATTTATTAATACAACCACATATTTCACACATTTTGACATCAGTCATGCAGTGAAGATACAGTCTCTTTATTTCTTGACGCCAACCCTCCCCATTAATCCGGGCTTGGGACCGACACCTAGTTGAGCTGGCTTTCTCCCTTAAGTGGCTGGGTTAGGCTAAACTATGTACATATTTATGAAGACTACTATAAATTTATAAAGACCTCCCTAAATATGTAGTCTAACAAAACGCAGTTTAAAGAAGGTAGCCTACCTGGTAAACAAAGAAATTAAAAGGCCCACAGCATATAATCGGGCTATATCCAAGCAGTTTTTAAGAACGTAACCTACATGGCGAAATTGAATTACTTTCTGGACCAACAAACGCAACCAGACATGAACATTATGCACCTTCCTAGTCTTGATGTATGTCGTCATACAGATGAGGACGTTAAGGCAGCCTTTAGGTCCGACCCATCATGCACTGCAGTTTTTTGCAAATTCCTCAGATGGAAAACCATTAAATACCTCTTCTATTACCTTATATTACCTTATATTCATGTAATAAATATACAAATATCAATTAGTTGGAAATCAGCCAGACAGACGTAATTACTACAAATGGTTTCCACTGTATTTGTGACTCTGAGTGCCGCAGGCTTGGATGCAGTGCCGCACCATTTTGTAAGTAAATTAATAAATATTAATGAGACATCACCTACCACCCTGCAAAAAAGAAATTTGCCGCTCGTCCCCCTGCACATGAACCAACATGGCTGTGTCAACCAGCGGAGCTCCGGAGCCTCTGGAGAAACACGCGGCAAAAAAGGCTCGCATACGGTCTTCCAGAGTTTGGGAATACTTCAGTCATGACACCTTTTCTGCGCCTCTACTGTAGCTGGCGTTAATGACGCTGTTTCAGCCATTTTATATTTTCTGTTTACTTATTCTGTCATGTAAGACTGAGACAAATTATCGTTTACGACTATTCTTACACACTGTAGCCTGACTTGCTGACTTAAGTAAGCTTAACTATAAGCTACCTTTGCTAGTGTTTGTGAATAACATGTTTCTCTAGTTATGAAATTATTCCATGTTTTAGCATCTGTTTCAACATTAAAGTCAAATTGGTATATTGAAATATGTAAAAACTATTGAACTATTAGCTTAAGTCTAACATAGAAAATCCTACTGAATCTCTTAAGATTTTCCTTTTTTGTTAATGCACTAATGTTTAAGAAGTGTCTTAAATTGAATTTCAGATTTGTGTGTGGGTGGGAGTGGGTGAATTGTATTAAATTCATACATTCATTCTTTTGGCTCAGACATTACTGACCTAAAACAAATTGAGGCATTGGGTAAGTGCTTAAATTAGCTACTAAATGGCAAAAAATATTCTAAATATCACATTTTCCATTCTTCGGTATAATTTTAATGAATCACCTATGCTGCCAAACATTAACGCATAGATTGTCACAACACTCTATGTTTTAGTTCTTCTTTATGTGTATAGGACGGTGTGATGGTTCTGGTGGTGGGTGTGGCCGACGCTGCTCGCGATGTTTGGCTATGCTGCAGTCCCAGGGACCAAGTTGGAACACATTTCCACCTTCAAGCTTAGGTGGAAAAACGGCACCGAGACCCAGCAGCAGGACAACTTCTTGTCCAGACAACCAGCCCTGCTTCATCATTGAAGTAAGCCCTGTGAACAGGAGCGAGATGTACTTCTGCAGTGGATGTTATAGCGGAAAGAACATCCCCATCCTCACGTCTGCCGGAGTGCCCCCTCAAGTGGGTGTGTGACTTAACTCGATGGATGAATTGGACAGAATGTACTGTTACTAGAGGTCGACCGATATGGGTTTTTCAAGTCAAGGGTCAGGCGATGGCCGATATATGCTGCTGATTTTTTTTGGCCGATAATTGGACGTTTTCCCCTCTATTTGCATGGTAAAATATCACACTAATAATAACAAACGATACACAAAATTTCTCAATTTAGCATTTATTGAATACTCAACTTGGAAACAATAACACATTTATAAACAATAAAAATAGCAGCATCAGAATCTCTGTTAGTGCACAATATAGCAGCAAACTCCTCATGTTTGACGGAAGGAAATTTGTAAACAATACAAAAAGGAATAAGCATGTTATCTTTAGTTGTAATCCCACTTCCAGTCCCTGAGTCTTACTCACCACACTCATACTTCACAGCAAACAGACAGCAGTTAATTAACCAGAAGAGAAAAATGCAAAAACACAACAGAACTTGTAAATAATAACAAACTAATAGACAATAAAAATAGCAGCATCAGAATCTCTATTAGTGCCAAATATAGCAGCAAACTCCTCATGTCTGACGGAAGGAAAATTTGTAAATACACAAAGGAATGAGCACATCTTCAGTTTTAATCCCATTTCCAGTCCCTGAGTCTTCCTCATCCCACAAGCAGGCAAGGCATGTCACCCCGGTTGTGTGACACTTATTTTATATAATAAAATAAGTGCCCCCTGCGGCCCCAGAGCCCGAGCAGCCGTCTCCGCTGCCTGCAGCTACCGCGCCCACGTCCGAGGCGCTTTCCCTGCCTGCAGCTCCCGGGCAGGCGCCCCCTCTGCAGCCTGCAGCTCCAGTCCCTGGCCCCACTCCAGTCCCTTCTCCCCCTGTGACTCTGGTACCCTCACCCCGACGAGCCCGACCCCGGCCGCAGGTCCTTATGTCTGTGTCCCATAAGGGGAGAGGACACAGACGCACGGCTGGGGTCCCACCCGCCCAGCCCCCTGGCTCGCCCTCCCTCGCCGGCGCTAGGGCTTGGTCGGCACCTGCGGGTCCTGGCCCTCCGGGTCGGCTGTCGTCTGCGGGTCCCCCTCCGCGGCCTCGTCGCCCTGCCTCGGTCCCTCCTCCGGCGTCTTATCGGTTGCCTGCGGGCCCCCCGACGGCGGCTCCTCATTCGCCTGCTGGTCCTCCCGCTCTGGCGTGTCGGAGGACGTCGCCGTCTGCTGCGGCTCCCCCTCTCTCCTTGCCCTCGCCAGGGTCCCTTCCAGCTCCTTCGTCCCCTTCCCTGGTCTCCCCTCCGACTCCCTCCTTCGTCCCTGCGTCTGTCCCTCACCCCGTCTCCTCGGCCCCTCCGGCTCCGGCCTCCCGGCCGCCTGCAGCCCTTCCGGCTGCCTCCCGTCGCCCGCTGGGTCTCCCTCGGGCTCCTCTTGGTTCCCCCTCCTTCTCTCCCTGGCCTCCCGTCTTTGTCCCTCCTGCCTCTGCTCCCCCTCGCTTTGTTCCTCCTGTCTCTGTCCCTCCTCTCTTTGTCCCTCGTCCCTCTGGCTTCTGCTCCTCTTTCCCCGATGTTCCCTTCGTTCACTCCCGGTCCTTTTGTCCTGCCTGTTCCCTCCGTGTCCCCCTTTCTGATCTGTTTCTCTGCCTTTCCTGTCTTATGTCAAGTCTTGTCCTGGCTCCTTCCCCTGTGCCAGTTCTGTCTGTCCGTTCTGTTCCCTGTCCCTCATTAATGAGGTTTTATATAGATATACATATATGCCCGGCTTGTCCGCTCCTCGTGTGTGCCACGCCCCCTGATTACCCACGTGTGCTTCCCTGATCGTCTCCTGCTTTGCCCGATTACTTTGATTAGTCATGACCTATTTTAAGTCCTGGTCTTACCTGTTTGCCCTGTCCGTCATTGTAGTTTGTCAATGCCTGCGTTCCGTCCTGCTCTACCCGCTCCGTTTCCCCGATTAAAGACCCGTTTTCACAAACACAAAAAAAACTATATGTATACATATACATACACTGAACAAAAATATAAACGCAACACTTTTGTTTTTGCTCCCATTTTTCATGAGATGGACTTAAAGATCTACAATTCATTCCAGATACACAATATTACCATTTCTCTCAAACATTTCTCACAAATCAGTCTAAATGTGTGATAGTGAGCACTTCTGCTTTGCTGAGATAATCCATCCCACCTCACAGGTGTGCCACATCAAGATGCTGATCTGACATCATGGGTAGTGCACAGGTGTACCTTATACTGCCCACAATAAAAGGCCACCCTGGAATGTGCAGTTTTGTCTCACAGCAAAATGCCACAGATGCCACAAGCATTGAGGGAGCGTGCAATTGGCATGCTGACAGCAGGAATGTCAACCAGATCTGTTGCTCGTGCATTGAATGTTCATTTCTCAACCATAAGCCGTCTCCAAAGGCGTTTCAGAGAATATGGCAGTACATCCAACCGGCCTCACAACCGCAGACCACGTGTAAGCACACCAGCCCAGGACCTCCACATCCAGCAGGTTCACCTCCAAGATCGTCTGAGACCAGCCACTCAGACAGATGATGCACGGCCCCATGTTGCAAGGATCTGTACACAGTTCTTGGAAGCTGAAAATGTCCCAGTTCTTGCATGGCCAGCATACTCACCGGACATGTCACCCGTTGAGCATGTTTGGGATGTGCTTGACCGGCGTATACGACAGCGTGTACCAGTTCCCACTAATATCCAACAACTTCGCACAGCCATTGAAGAGGAGTGGACCAACATTCCACAGGCCACAATTGACAATCTGATAAACTCTATGCGAAGAAGATGTGTTGCATTGTATGAGGCAAATGGTGGTCACACCAGATACTGACCGGTTCTGAGTCCCCAGACCCCCAATAAAGCAAAAAACTGCACATTCCAGGGTGGCCATTTATTGTGGGCAGTATAAGGTACACCTGTGCACTACCCATGATGTCAGATCAGCATCTTGATGTGGCACACCTGTGAGGTGGGATGGATTATCTCAGCAAAGCAGAAGTGCTCACTATCACACATTTAGACTGATTTGTGAGAAATGTTTGAGAGAAATGGTAATATTGTGTATCTGGAATGAATTGTAGGTCTTTAAGTCCATCTCATGAAAAATGGGAGCAGAAACAAGAGTGTTGCGTTTATATTTTTGTTCAGTATATATATTTATGGGTGTATCGAGACTAGATGGTCAGTATGGATAACTAAGGTGCACTAAAACTGGGTGAGCAGGCAAGGCATGTCACCCAGGTTGTGTGACAATTATTTTATATAAATGTATATATGTATATATATATTCCATCCACCATCCCTCCTTTACAGAGAACTGCGTTATTTTTATTGTACATTACGAAAAAAATAAAAAAACTATATATATATATATATATATATATACATATATATTTATGGGTGTATCGAGACTAGATGGTCATTATGGATAACTAAGGTGCACTAAAACTGGGTGAGCAGGCAAGGCATGTCACCCAGGTTGTGTGACAATTATTTTATATAAATGTATATATATATATATATATTCCATCCACCATCCCTCCTTTACGGAGAACTGCGTTATTTTTCTTTTCTATTGCTAATAAAAAAACTATATATATGTACATGTATATATATATATATATATATATATATATATATATATATATATATATATATATATATGGGTGTATCGAGACTAGATGGTCAGTATGGATAACTAAGGTGCACTAAAATTGGGTGAGCAGGCAAGGCATGTCACCCAGGTTGTGTGACAATTATTTTATATATATGCATGTACATATTCCATCCACCATCCCTCCTTTATGGAGAACTGCGTTATTTTTATTGTCTATTGCAAAAAAAAAACAGAAAAACTATATATATATATATATATATATATATATATATATATATATATACATATATATTCATGGGTGTATCGAGACTAGATGGTCATTCTGGATAACTAAAGTGCACTAAAATTGGGTGAGCAGGCAAGGCATGTCACCCAGGTTGTGTGACAATTATTTTATATAAATGTATATATATATATATATATATATATATATATATATATATATATATATATATATATATATATATATATATATATTCCATCCACCATCCCTCCTTTACGGAGAACTGTGTTATTTTTCTTTTCTATTGCTAATAAAAAAACTATATATATGTACATATATATATATATATATATATATATGGGTGTATCGAGACTAGTTGGTCATTATGGATAACTAAGTTGCACTAAAATTGGGTGAGCAGGCAAGGCATGTCACCCAGGTTGTGTGACAATTATTTTATATATATGTATATATATATTCCATCCACCATCCCTCCTTTATGGAGAACTGCGCTATTTTTATTGTCTATTGCAAAAAAAAAAAAAAAAAAAAAACAATACATATATATACATATATATTTATGGGTGTATCGAGACTAGATGGTCATTATGAATAACTAAGGTGCACTAAAATTGGGTGAGCAGGCAAGGCATGTCACCCCGGTTGTGTGACAATTATTTTATATATATATTCCATCCACCATCCCTCCTTTACGGAGAACTGCGTTATTTTTATTGTCCATTGCGAAAAAAAAAAAACTATATATATACATATATATTTATGGGTGTATCGAGACTAGTTGGTCATTATGGATAACTAAGTTGCACTAAAATTGGGTGAGCAGGCAAGGCATGTCACCCAGGTTGTGTGACAATTATTTTATATATATGTATGTATATATTCCATCCACCATCCCTCCTTTACGGAGAACTGCGTTATTTTTCTTTTCTATTGCTAATAAAAAAACTATATATATGTACATATATATATATATATATTTATGGGTGTATCGAGACTAGTTGGTCATTATGGATAACTAAGGTGCACTAAAATTGGGTGAGCAGGCAAGGCATGTCTCCCCAGTTGTGTGACAATTATTTTATATAAATGTATATATATATTCCCTCCACCACCCCTCCTTTACGGAGGACTGCTTTATTTTTAATATCCATTGCGAAAAAAAAAACACAAGAAAAAGAAAAAATATCTATATATATACATATATATATATATATATATATATATATATATATATGGGTGTGTCGAGACTAGATGGTCAGTATGGATAACTGAGGTGCACTAAAATTGGGTGAGCAGGCAAGGCATGTCACCCAGGTTGTGTGACAATTATTTTATATATATGCATATACATATTCCATCCACCATCCCTCCTTTACGGAGAACTGCGTTATTTTTATTGTCTATTGCAAAAAAAAAACAGAAAAACTATATATATATATATATATATATATATATATATATATATATATATATATACATATATATTCATGGGTGTATCGAGACTAGATGGTCATTATGGATAACTAAAGTGCACTAAAATTGGGTGAGCAGGCAAGGCATGTCACCCAGGTTGTGTGACAATTATTTTATATAAATGTATATATATATATATATATATTCCATCCACCATCCCTCCTTTACGGAGAACTGCGTTATTTTTCTTTTCTATTGCTAATAAAAAAACTATATATATATACATATATATTTATGGGTGTATCGAGACTAGATGGTCATTATGAATAACTAAGGTGCACTAAAATTGGGTGAGCAGGCAAGGCATGTCACCCCGGTTGTGTGACAATTATTTTATATATATATTCCATCCACCATCCCTCCTTTACGGAGGACTGCTTTATTTTTAATATCCATTGCGAAAAAAAAACACAAGAAAAAGAAAAAATATCTATATATATATACATATATATATATATATATATATATATATATATATATATATATATATATATATATATATGGGTGTGTCGAGACTAGATGGTCAGTATGGATAACTAAAGTGCACTAAAATTGGGTGAGCAGGCAAGGCATGTCACCCAGGTTGTGTGACAATTATTTTATATAAATGTATATATATATATATATATATATATATATATATATATATATATATATATATATTCCATCCACCATCCCTCCTTTACGGAGAACTGCGTTATTTTTCTTTTCTATTGCTAATAAAAAAACTATATATATGTACATATATATATATATATATGGGTGTTGGAGAAAGCGTCAGGCTTTCCACTCCAACTCTGCACACAGGACCAAACTACAGTACAGTATATGTTGGAGAAAGCGACAGGCTTTCCACTCCAACTCTGTACACACCATTAATTACGAGACAACACACTTAGAGTTTTACTTGCACAAGGGTAACCACACTCTCTGCATGCTAGGCTACAAAGGAATGTGTTACAAAGGGTGGTTCCCCTTGGCACCTTTATTTATAGTCAATGGGGGGCAGGGGTCTTGGAGTGAGAACAAAGAAAAGACTGTGAGAGTAAGAAGAAGTTCTGGTTTTACTCAGGTGGACAACTATTTAAACACGTGCTCAGGATACGTGTAAACTAATATAATCTAAAGTATGAAGGTAAAGGAAAACAAAATAATGTATATACATATTTACACTCATTGCTGATTATACAGAAATGATAACAAATGATTACTAACAGTTTCTTCAACCTAACAGTCCCTCCTGTTTATCATGACAGTATGATCAGAAGCATCAGTATTGTACAAATTGCAAAAACACTTTCAGCACAACCGTCATTCAGATCACATCATCATCATTATTAAGAGGGCTAGACAAGGTTAGTAAATCCATTCGTTCTTCTGCAGTGTATAGCAGAAAAACAGAACTAAAAGTATGTTGTATCATGGAACGGAGGCAGGGTATAATACAAATGAAACAACAACATACAAATAATAATGTAACAAGAATGGGGAGTGAGAACTTTAGCAGTAACTGCCACCAGGACCCAGTAAGAAACCAGTCCAACCATGAGGGGCCAGCATGAGGGTCTAAGGTCATGATCTTTTGAAGTTCTCGCAGACGGTCCAAGGCTGTAGTCATGTTGGGTGAGTGCACATTATCGGGAATATATGTACAGCAGGTATTATTTAAAAGCACGCACACACCACCTTGTGCAGCAGTAAGTATGTCTAAAACCATTCTATTCTGAATGACCATCTGTTTAATAGCATCTATCTCACCATTCTGTTGCTCATTTATTATGATGGAGTTATTTATGAACAGCCCCAAACGATAATCAATAGTTTCTAATCGTAACGTATTCTTTGCTGTTCCTACCCAGGGAAAAAGAGACATTAATACTTTCTGGTCTGTAGACCAATGTTTGAACTCCTGGGGAACATCTGAACCCCAGACACTGTCATGAGGATGGAGAGAAGCTGTAGTTATGATGGACCGGCGCCTGCGGTTCGCTGGTGTAGATGACAGTGACACCAGGAAAGTATGGTCTGACACAAAGATTGGAGCGCACACACCATACCAGTTATAGGGCAAAACGAAATATGCGCGGGGTCCACATAACCAAGCTACTCCTTGCACCCAGTAGGTGCCATTACTAAATCCACTTATGTTTACCGGGGCACCTTCTCCGTGTACTAGTATTTGGGCACAGTTGGTGGTGTTCCCCATATGATGGGTGCCGTTCATTTGGTCATAACACATTGAGTGATTAAATGTTTTAGGGTCCATGTTCAGGTGGACAGATAAAGGTAAGGATATATTTGACACTTTTATAGCAAAATCGATCCAAAACTGCTGTGCACATACGCCATTATCCAAACCAGCAGTATATGGATCTGTATCATTTATTTTTATATTATCATGCTGATAGCCTACACCTGCAAAAGAGGCAGCACACTTTGCTTGTGACTTATTCATAGGTTTCCCATATATAGTTAATCCATCGGCATGAGATGGCATGTGGGTACAGACATAACAATTAGTTAAATTGTCTTTCTTTGCTGAATCATAAACATAACGGTACCAGTAGTTTTGTAGGAAAGGATGGGTCTCATTTGTGGAGATAGGTCTCAGGTGGGAGCCGTCATGTGTCCATCTAGGTGGGCGAAACACCTGCTCTGGTGAGTGCAGAAGCAGACCAACAATTCCCATAAAGAGAATTACACCGAGAGTTACCTTACCACATCCCCACCCAATCAGAGCCATTCTAAATGGAGTGCAGATCAGCTGTTTTCTTCACCGGGTTGAGACGTCAGTATCCTATTGATTGCTGCGCCTTTGTAGCGGACTTCCACTGCTACTCCGAAGGTACAGAGGTCTCTGATACGGGCTTGATGGGCTTACAGTGACTCTTATGTATCCAGGAAGGTCGCTCTGCTATTTTCACCGCTGTTGGTGTTGTGAGCAGGACTTGATAAGGTCCGTCCCACCGAGGCGTGCTCCAATCCTTTCGCAACAGGACCTTGACCAGGATCCAATCTCCTGGCTGCAGATTATCCTGTTGAACAGAAACAGAATTTACTGGCAGACTACTGGGGTTATGTTTTTGTTGTGATGATAATAGCTTACGCATCCAATCGGCTAACGTATTTTCTCTGTCTGCTTTTCCTATATCACTCATTTCGGTTGCTAAGGGAAACGGTCTACCATACACTATTTCAAATGGTGTCAATCCTGCAGGAGTGGGAGTTATTCTCATCCATAATTTTACTAGAGACAAACATTCTGGCCACGGTCTTTTTGTCTCTTCCACTGTCTTTCTGAGCCTTGTTTTAATGGTGCCGTTGGTCCTTTCCACCAAGCCTGCGCTCTGGGGGTGATAAGCACAATGATTTTTGATCGTAAACCCTAATGCTTGTGAGCAAAGGGACATGGTCTGATTTACAAAATGAGTCCCATTGTCCGATCTTATAATATGAGGTATGCCATAGGTAGGGAAATAATGGCCTACCAAACATTTTGCAACGGTCATTGCATCACAGTGTTTTACAGGGTATATTTCTACCCACTTAGAAAAGGTGTCTATAACGACTAGGCAACACTTCTTCCCTTGTGACCAAGATAATTCAATGAAATCCATATGTACAATTTGAAATGGATACTCAGCTGCGGGAAACTGGCCACGTTTTGGCCTTATGTTGCCTTGTGCATTGTGTTTACAGCAAATTAAGCACGCTCGACAAAATTGTTTTGCATAATCAGAAAAATTTATAGTATAAAAGTATTGTTGAATAATATGTACCATCCCTCCTGTTGAGACATGGGTGTTTCCATGGCTCACTAAGGCAGCTGTCTTGTATAAATTTTTTGGTAGGATGGGCTTGTCATTCATATAATAAGTTTTCCCTTGCTGTATTGCTCCTCTCTTAATCCAGCTCTGTATTTCTGTTTTAGGTGCATGAGTCTGTGCATCACATAGTACATCACTATCTATCAACAAGACATCTGTAACATTTAAGGCAGGTTGTTTTTGTGCAGCACTTTTTGCCGTCATGTCCGCAAAACTGTTTCCTTTAGCTATTGCGGAAGCATCAGTTTGGTGTGCCTTACATTTGCATATCGCAAGGCAATTTGGTAATTGCACAACATCTAACAACCTGAGTAATAGGTTCGTATGAGTTAAAGATGTTCCTTGCGATGTCTTGAATCCTCTATTTTTCCACACTCTTGCATGGTGATGAACAGCTCCAAACACATATTGACTATCAGTGTATATTGTAAGTGGCTTGTTTTTGAAGAGCTCACATGCCCTAATTACAGCATAGAGTTCAGCCGCTTGTGCTGAACAAGCAGGGGGAAGTGCATTGGCCTCCAACACTTCAGTAGATGTAACTACAGCATATCCGACCTTGTTCTTCCCCATGTCATTTTTTGATGCTGATCCATCTACAAAAACAACTGTTGAATCTGGTATTGGGGTCTGTAAAATATCTGCTCTTGGTTTGGTTTGTTCTTCCACAACTGCTTTGCACGAATGTGGCTCTCCATCTTCCGCTGTCGGAAGAAGGGTGCTAGGGTTGAGAGGACCACATCGCTGTATTGTGATGTTTGACTGTGAAAGCAGGAGTGAGACTAGGGTCAGATGTCTAACATGTGTGAGGAATGGCAGTGGCGTCTGCAGTAAAACTAAAGAAACTGAATGTGGCACCTTCAAAGTGAGTGGGTGACACAACACTAATTCTGCTGATAATTTCACTGCTTCTGCAGCAGCTGCACATGCCTGCAAACACTGCGGAAAACCAGCTGCCACTGCATCTAATCGTTTAGAATAGAACGCCAATGGCCTCTCTTTTGCGCCGAATGGCTGTGTTAATACTGCCTTCATATACCCTTGATTTGCATCAACACATAGAATAAATGGTTGTTGATAATCTGGCAGAGCAAGTGTCACATTAGTTTGTAACATCATTTTTAAGTTTGTGAATGCCAATTCTCCTTCTTTTGTCCACTGAATTTTATCTTTCAGTGCCATGTCCTTCCCATAAATCAGGGTTTGTAAAGGTTGAACGAGTGCAGCATAATCAGGTAACCATTCCCTGCAATAATTGCAAAGTCCTAAGAAGGACATCATTTGCTGTTTAGTCTTTGGCTTTGGTGCCTCTTGTATTGCCTGTTTTCTAGTTTCTAATAATGATCGACCTTGTTGGGAGAGTTTATGTCCAAGATATATAACTTCCTCTCTGCAATACTGTAATTTTTGTTTTGATGCTTTATGTCCTGTATCATACAAATGCTGTAACACTAACAGTGTGGCTTCTTTGCAATGCTGTTTTGTATCTGAAGCAATTAATATATCATCTACATACAATAGCACTTGACTATGGGATGGTATTTTACAGGAACTCATTGAATAGCGTAGTGCCATTGTATATACATGTGGACTTTCTGAAAACCCTTGAGGGAGTCTAGTGTATGTGTATTTATGTCCTTTATAAGTGAAACCAAATAAGTGTTGTGAATCAGGATGTAGTGGTACTGAGAAAAAGGCATTACTCAGATCCACTACTGAAAAATACTTCTTGTCAGGGGACAAGGAATTTAACAAAAGGTGTGGATTAGGCACATCTGGTGCAGCATGTTGTACTATTTCATTTACTGGTCTTAAATCCTGCACCATGCGCCATTTCCCTGTATGTCCCTTCTGGACGGGGAATATAGGAGTATTGCAAGTGGCCTCAGGAGCCTCTCGCAATATTCCTGATGCCAACATATCCTGCACTACAGGGGCTATACCTTTCTCTGCTTCAGGTTTTAACGGGTATTGTCTAACTACCGGACGGTGTTCTGATTTCACAATTACTTTGTAAGGTGGAAACCCCTTTACCAGTCCTACATCAGTGGGGGAGGACGACCACAACCCTTCCGGGAGGCGATCTAGATCTGGACATGATCCCTCCTCCAGGGTTGGAAAAATTTGTCAGGTTGGGTCCTGCAAGTGTGTGGTGAGAGTGGTTTGAACTCTCCATCCCAAAGGAAACCGCCACACATTGTGTTTTTTGTCATAGCTCCAAAAGGAGCCAGGTACGGGTTGGTAGTTATTGTAACTGTGCATGGAATCTCGTAAGAACATCTCTACGTCCCTCCACTGCATCTGAGGTGGTTTTGATAGAGATACGTGTGGTGTTTCCCCTCTGAACACAGCCTGTTGTTTATTAGATAAGATGACTGAAGCAGCAGAAAAGCCAGTAGTGGAGTTAACATATATATGTTGTAAGGTGATACAAGTGTCTTGAAGGGCATGAAACGTTTTGTCATAGGCATAATCTGGTCCTAGGGTGCCTTTGTACCACATAGTGACGTGTAAGGCATCGTCAGGCATGAACTGGGTTTGTTTAGGGGACTGCTTTTCTCTAGTTTTTCTCAATATTTCACGTGTCTGTGCTGTCCCCCCCAGATCTAGGGACCAATAATACTGTGGAGCTGACATGCCATGTATCACGAAAGTTTGCTTTTCTACTATAGCCTTCATGCCAGTGGGTGTTGCAATCACACTAATACCCATTTGTATCATAAGATCCCTTCCTAACAGATTGACTGGACATGAAGGGCTTATTAGCACTTGGGCGTGACATTCTAACTCTGTTTCCTCATCTTTTATGCTAACTGGATTTGTCAATTGATGACTTTCAGCTTGGCCTCCTGCAGTTCGGATATTTATGGAGGACGAAGAAAAGGTGACCCTTGGAGGGCTAGTGGTTAACACTGTCCTACAGGCTCCTGTATCACATAGGCACTCATATATTTTCCCATTTATAATAAGCCTTCGTTTTGGTAGTTCTTCAAGTTGTTTTAGTGCTAGCAGCTGGTAAACTGCTTGCAAATCTATCTCTTCTGTCTCATCCTGTTTTTGCAGCTTATCTGGCTCTTTTGATAGTTCACAGGCTAATTGTCATTGATTCTCTGTGGAATTTGGGTTGTTTATAAACTTGGTTCTACATTGCCTAGCTAAGTGCCCAAGTTTTCCGCATGTCCAGCAAGTGTTATCTTGCTGTAATAAATTTCGCTGATTGCTCCTAAAAGCACCTCTCCCCCTTCCTCGGCCTCGTGACCTTCCTCTGAACCCTCCCCTCCCCGGAGGATTCATATGTATTATTGCAACAGTATCATTAGCAGCAAACACTGCGTCTGATTTCTGTTTTTGTGCTGTATGGGCGTGTTGGGCATATTCTAGGGCTTGCTGTACTGAACCAGTATTCTGATGTACCCAATGTTTATCTATGTATCTCTTCAGTTCAGGTTTTAGCCCTGTGATGAACGCACGTTTTAACTGTTGCTGATAAACTCCTCCATTTTCCTCATTATAAGGAATTCCTGAATTCCCTCTAAACACCACTCTCATCCTATCCATAAAATCCTCTGGCTCTTCTCCATCTTTTTGCTTGCATTGTGCAATTCTGCCATAATCTGCTCGTCTCATAAACACTGTCTCTATCCTTCCATGTAATTGCTCCATACTCTGTTGCAGAGCTTGTGAATTATGTGCAAGTGGTTGATTGTCTGGTCCATGACCAGTAAAGTCTCCTGCTACTCTTCCCCATTTATGATTGAACAGCTGTCTTAAACACTGGAACATTTCTCTACCATTCAGGTGGAAACTGCTCTGTAGTTCCAATATTGCTGTCCAAAATTCTGGTACCCCTTCATCAACAGGAGGTATTCCTTTTAATGCTGCCGTTCTATCTTCAGCTGTCCATGGTCTATAGACTAACATTGTTTCAGGTCCTCCATCTGGCTCTCTATTAGGGTTTGCCACCTCCACTAGGGGGCATTGTAATTCTATTTCTTCCTCTTCACTATCAATATCAATGCCTTCATTTCGCGGATGCCATCGAATCTTAGCAGTAGCTAGATCGCGCACAGGGTATAACGTAGGATCTCTACTCCTAGTTATAATGGGGGAAGAAGGAAGAGCTGATGGCTTCTTTGGTATTGTGCCCATAGCTGATGGTTGTTTTATTTCCCTTCTATCTACGGGTTGCATAGGGGCAGGCAATAGTGGTGGTGTTGGTGGTCTATTTTCTCTATGTTTTATTTTGGCCACCGTCTCATCATCTAAAGTGATTAGAGCGGCTGCAGTTAATTTATCCTTTCTATCATCCTTTTTCTGCTTTCTACGTACATCTCTTAACTTACTTTGTTCCAACCAATTATCTGAATACTTATATTCTTTTTTCCTTTTCTCCAATTTTCCTTTCTTCAAGGTTTGTAACATTTCTAGTCTTAAATTTCCTTGTAATTTTAAGATATCTGGAGTGTGGAGTTTCCCTTCAAACCCATGTTTTTTTCTCCACCTCTGATTACTTATTTGTCCTGAACCTGGTTTATATCCTTCCATAAACTTCTCATCTCCCTCTAGTTCAATCCTCTTACTCTGATTCTTTCCCATTTTTTTTCTTTCCCGTCTCCGCACTACACAGGTCCTGGGTGGAAATTCACTGGTACAAGATATATGGGAGGACACCAATACGGCCTTCTACTACACGCTGTTCGTGCAGCGGTATCGGTTTTCAGGGATGAAACCCGTCCTTGATCCTTCAATCACCAGTACTTCTTTCCCACCAGGCAAAATAAGAAATGGACTGACAGAAGCAACTCTAAGCCTCTTTAATAGTCTTAGTCCAGTCATTCACACAATACATGCATGTTCATATTTCGCTTAATTACGGCTAAGCCTAACCCCTTTTCTGCTTAATTACGGCTAAGCCTAACCCACGTCAATTGACCCGGTTATTTCGCTGAATAACCTTTGTTGTCTCACCTGTCCTGTGTGCCTGTGTTCCGCCACCGAGGTCCGTCAGACATCACCAGACGTCGAGCGCAGTTCTAACCACCGGCCTGATGACGAATTCACGTCACAGGTCTTTTCTGCACCCGTCTCCGAGTGGCTGCCGGCAGGCTTCAGTGTCGCTCCTCTCGGCGTGCTGGCGATGTCGTCAGGTGTCCTCGAATCCGGCTCGAAGGACCAAATTATATGTTGGAGAAAGCGTCAGGCTTTCCACTCCAACTCTGCACACAGGACCAAACTACAGTACAGTATATGTTGGAGAAAGCGACAGGCTTTCCACTCCAACTCTGTACACACCATTAATTACGAGACAACACACTTAGAGTTTTACTTGCACAAGGGTAACCACACTCTCTGCATGCTAGGCTACAAAGGAATGTGTTACAAAGGGTGGTTCCCCTTGGCACCTTTATTTATAGTCAATGGGGGGCAGGGGTCTTGGAGTGAGAACAAAGAAAAGACTGTGAGAGTAAGAAGAAGTTCTGGTTTTACTCAGGTGGACAACTATTTAAACACGTGCTCAGGATACGTGTAAACTAATATAATCTAAAGTATGAAGGTAAAGGAAAACAAAATAATGTATATACATATTTACACTCATTGCTGATTATACAGAAATGATAACAAATGATTACTAACAGTTTCTTCAACCTAACAATGGGTGTATCGAGACTAGTTGGTCATTATGGATAACTAAGTTGCACTAAAATTGGGTGAGCAGGCAAGGCATGTCACCCAGGTTGTGTGACAATTATTTTATATATATATGTATATATATATTCCCTCCACCACCCCTCCTTTACGGAGGACTGCTTTATTTTTAATATCCATTGCGAAAAAAAACACAAGAAAAAGAAAAAATATCTATATATATATACATATATATATATATATATATATATATATATATATATATATGGGTGTGTCGAGACTAGATGGTCAGTATGGATAACTAAAGTGCACTAAAATTGGGTGAGCAGGCAAGGCATGTCACCCAGGTTGTGTGACAATTATTTTATATAAATGTATATATATATATATATATATATATATATATATATATATATATATATATATATATATATATATTCCATCCACCATCCCTCCTTTACGGAGAACTGCGTTATTTTTCTTTTCTATTGCTAATAAAAAAACTATATATATGTACATATATATATATATATATGGGTGTATCGAGACTAGTTGGTCATTATGGATAACTAAGTTGCACTAAAATTGGGTGAGCAGGCAAGGCATGTCACCCAGGTTGTGTGACAATTATTTTATATATATATGTATATATATATTCCCTCCACCACCCCTCCTTTACGGAGCACTGCTTTATTTTTAATATCCATTGCGGAAAAAAAACACAAGAAAAAAAAAAAATTTCTATATATATACATATAAATATATATATATATATATATATATATATATATATATGGGTGTGTCGAGACTAGATGGTCAGTATGGATAACTAAGGTGCACTAAAATTGGGTGAGCAGGCAAGGCATGTCACCCAGGTTGTGTGACAATTATTTTATGTAAATGTATATATATATATATATATATTCCATCCACCATCCCTCCTTTACGGAGAACTGCGTTATTTTTCTTTTCTATTGCTAATAAAAAAACTATATATATATGTACATATATATATATATATGGGTGTATCGAGACTAGTTGGTCATTATGGATAACTAAGTTGCACTAAAATTGGGTGAGCAGGCAAGGCATGTCACCCAAGTTGTGTGACAATTATTTTATATATATGTATATATATATTCCATCCACCATCCCTCCTTTATGGAGAACTGCGTTATTTTTATTGTCTATTGCAAAAAAAAAAACAAAAAAAACTATATATATATACATATATATTTATGGGTGTATCGAGACTAGATGGTCATTATGAATAACTAAGGTGCACTAAAACTGGGTGAGCAGGCAAGGCATGTCACCCAGGTTGTGTGACAATTATTTTATATATATGTATATATATATTCCATCCACCATCCCTCCTTTATGGAGAACTGCGTTATTTTTATTGTCTATTGCAAAAAAAAAAACAAAAAAAACTATATATATATATACATATATATATATATGGGTGTATCGAGACTAGAAGGTCATTATGCATAACTAAAGTGCACTAAAATTGGGTGAGCAGGAAAGGCATGTCACCCCAGTTGTGTGACAATTATTTTATATATATGTATATATATATATATATTCCCTCCACCACCCCTCCTCTACGGAGGACTGCTTTATTTTTATTTCCATTGCAAAAATAAAAAATTTTAAAACACAAAAAAAAAAAAAAACGAAAATAATAATAATAAAAATAATTTTGAATGTGTATTCAAATAAGTTTGAATGTGTGTGAACTATATATAAATATATATATACACATGCATATACAGAAATATATACACACACACACATATATATATATACACACACACACACAGACACACACTCACATAAACACATACACACACTGTGTACAGTCTTATGCAAAGGTTTGGCACCCCTTGACAAATAACATCTTTTCAATTACAAAAGCAACAATATCAGTTAATACAGTCTCTTTAGGAACTGGGGGAAAAATACACAATATTTTCAGCAAACATTGATGAATAGTTACTTTTTATGCCATAAATTGAACAAAATTACAAAATAAAAACATTATTATGGCACTCTGCAAAAGTTTGGGCACCCTACGTAATCAGTACTTAGTAACACCTCCTCTGCCAGATATCACAGCTTACAAGCGCTTCTTATAGCCAGCTGAAAGGCTTTCAGTTCTTGTACTTGGGATTTTCTCACATTCTTCCTTGCAAAAGGCTTCTAGTTCTGTAATATTCTAATATATCAAGGGCTGTATTGTCAAATAGGAGATCGGCAGCATTCTCCCACCTGAGAAAACTGTACTACAATGCCCTTGATAGTGTGTAGAAACACACTCGTCAGCTCTAGTCCTCCTGTAACAACGCAAAAGGACTGGCAACCCTCAGGTATTTATGCGTGCGATTGTATGATAAATTCACCCTGACAGTCTCACACTTCTCTTGGTACCAACAGGTCTCATGGAATATATAAAAGGCAACTGCAACAATTATACTCGGCACTAAACATCGAGGCACGGAAATGCAGCAGAGCTTGTGTATTTCTCAGGATGCATTCTAGTAAAATGCCCGGAAAATGAGCTAAAGACATATTTCAAGGGGCACTATATAAAACCGATGGAAATTTTACTGATTAAATAAAAGGAAAAGCATCGTTTGAAAAATCACAAATGTTTCTAAGATTCAATGCATCGCTTTTTGACCACATCATAGCGATGAACACATCATTGTTCCTGACAATGTCCTAATACAGAAATAAAACTTTATGTTGGTAAACTCAAAAAGCCTTCAGCTGTCACACTGGCTAACGATCTCAAACGATTATAAAGCAGCATTTTGAAAAGCGCTGTTTTAAAATAACAGATACAACACTTACCTTGTCTTCTGGCCAAATGCTTTTCACGGCTTGGCACTCCAACGGTGCTGAAACGAAATTTGTATTTCCTCCTACCTCGTTGGCCCTTCAGTTCTTCTTTTCTCCCTTTGGATGTTTTTTTCCTTCTTCTTTGGATATTGTTTTTTATTTTTGTTTGTTTTTTTTTACTTTGCATGTTTTTCCTTCTTCGGATATTATTTTTTTGGCTTATTTTTTTAGACGATGTTTTTTTCGTCTTCTTTAAAAATTGATTTTTTTCGTCTTCTTTAAATATTGTTTTTTTTTTCATCCTTTTGATGTTGTTTTACGGAACAAGAGCCGTACAGTGCTACTCTATCAGGAGGTAGCGCCAACTGAACGCCTTGAAGCAGTACCCAGCTCTTTTATAGGGAGCGTCAACCCGAAGTCAAGTTCTAGAACGTTGCACTCACTTTTCATTGGTTTCCCAGCTATGCTGTCAGAATAATGTTTGCTGATTGGTCGAAAATTTTAAAACGTACCCGAGTACTGTAAAAAAAACTCAAGATCTTGCTACCCTACGGAGCACCCATAAGGTGATTTTTTTTATACGTTATATGCAGCTATTTGTAGCAGGCCGTAATTAGACTAATCCACCCTTTGTCAATAAAGCCAACAAGAGAACAGGTTGCCCAAAGTTTGCTCAGGTACACGCCACAGCACAACCTTAAAAACACATCCAGCACAAATCACACTAGTGAATGACACAGCAAATCACAGCAATAAAAAAGACCCCTATGGGCAATCCAGCACCCAGACTACAGGTGCCAAAAGGCCCAGCCTGCCTAATAATGAACCCAAAATATACATACAACAAAGAAAAAGACACAAACAAAAAAGAAAATAAAACTAGCCAGCTGCTCCCACTAAACCCCGCTCCCGAGGCCACTAAGCCGGCTGGCTTGATAATACACGATACAACCTCAGATAAAACATATTAAAGCAACACCAGGGAGGTTTACAACCTGATCCTTAAAATTATCGACCCGTAATTCCACCTTGAAAACCCCTAAAGAACAGTAGTTTACCCCATGACTCACTGCCCCATTCAAACAAAAAAAAAACAGGTTTTTGGGGTAACCTTTAGGTCAGCTCTTCAAAACCAGGTATGAGGACTCTTCAGCTAATCAGTCCTCTAATTAGAAATCTAATTAGGGAGTTGCAGCGAAAACCTGCATACACACCGGCCCTTTGCGGATAAGATTGTTCACCCCTGAAACAAGCAAACAGAAAGGCTGCTACACTGAAAATTCAATATGCCCGCCGATGCTCCACCAAATCTATCAGGACCCTGCCTGTCTTTCCCGTGCCTGCTCCTTTGCCAATATGCCCTACCATCGGAACATGCACAGCCATCTCGCCCCGGCTATGCCTCCAGTCCGAACTGCAGTTCCTATACCTGCCTATAATTGCCTGGCTACAATCCATCCCCCAAAATGAAATTGATGACCCAACGATCACAGCTAAGAATTCTATCCCCAAACCACTGGTCTTCCTCCCCAACCGAACGATCATTCACTGACCGTGGTAACTTATAAGGGTTGGTATGATGACCAGTGGTGGACCTCACCGAACGTTTAACTGGTCTCTACACCTCGGGGGGGACATAACCTCCTCCATTATACGAGGCCTACTTGTGGATGCTCTATTGCGACCCCTCCCACCAGCCCTGTCCCCGTAAAATCACAGAGTCCTCATCCGATTCCATTTCTGTTGCCCCTGTGGGCAACCCAGACTCAGGAGACATTACCAGAACATCTTCCCCTGACATAACAACCCCCTGTGGTACTGGACGCAACTCTGTTCGGTGAACTTGACGGACAACCCCGTCCCCCTCCATTGGAGTTGCAGAGTAAACTGCACCCTGATCTTGGGGACACCGAACTACCATATACAAACAGGCATCCCAATGATCCTGTATTTTACCTCGAACATGGTTCCGCAAACACACCAGCTGACCTTCATCAAACCCCTAATCATTAACCAACTCATTGTGTTTCCGATTTCGTGGTGTGGCTTGTTCCTCCAACTAAGCCTTCACATACTCTTGAAGCACCTGCAAACTTTCCTGATGGTTTTGTACCCATTCCTCCAAAGGTCCACCATACTGACTGATCCCGGCAGGAGCCTGAAGATAGTGTATCGGTAATCGAGGCTCACAGCCAGACCTTAAATAAAAAGGCATCATCCAGTCATTTGGTGGGGTGTAGTATTGTAAGCTTCTCTGCTGGAGGAAGTGTGTGAAGCAAATTGTGCAAAAAAAATATTAAAGCAACACCAGGGAGGTTTACATCTAGATCCTTAAAATGATCGACCTGCAATTCCACCTTGAAAATCCAATTACCATATAAAGGATACAAGATGTAAAGATGACAAATGACATGGCACACATTTGTTGTTTAGACTGTTGTGTCAGGTTAATTGAAAGCTGAAGGATCTTAGTGTTTACTAGTCTAAGTAACAGAATGTCTAAACACTGTGCTTGCCTTTATGGGTTTTTAAGCAGAACATATAGGTATAGAAACATATTAACATTACGTTTCACGATTCACTGACTGGAGAATAGGAGAATATACACATCAATATTACTACTTAAGTTAACTAACCCTAATCCCAACCCCTATTGGCACGGAGCCCGCCAGGGTTCAGGTGAGATATAAATCTGTAATCTGTATCAATGGTTTTGCTATCCATACCCACCCTATTAATGTTAGCTTCCCAGGGTTTCTTGTTAGACAAGCTCTGTGTCTCTCTATACCCCCATTTACTGCACGACTGATTGTCCATTTATAAAGAATCAAATAGGGTGAAGATGGTTTTAGTTTACAATTACTCTGGAAGGTGACCAGATTAAAAAAAACTAAATACCATGCCTACGTGTATGTAATCTCCATCACAGTCCCCATTTTCCCCATAATCCTCGTTTTGATAGTGCCAATTTGTGTAATGTGAGTTTTTTTTTTTTTTTTTAAAAACTGTTATAGAAGAACATACTGGATGCCACATGTGTACAATTACCCCTTTCTAATTAGTGGGGTCCGTTGTGTCAGCTACAGCCTTTACTAACATACACATAAGTATACAGTCTTACAGCACTTTTGTTTTCCTTTTGTATTTAATGGTTTTCCATTTAGGGGGCAGCATGGTGGTGCAGTGGTTAGCACTGTTGCCTCACACCTCTAGGGCCCGGGTTCGAGTCTCCACCTGGGTCACATGTGTGTGGAGTTTGCATGTTCTACCCATGTCATCGTGGGGTTTCCTCCGGGTACTCTGGTTTCCCCCACAGTCCAAAAACATGCTGAGGCTAATTGGAGTTGCTAAATTGCCCATAGGAGTGTATGCGTGAGTGAATAGTGTGTGAGTGTGCCCTGCGATGGGCTGGCCCGCCATCCTGAGTTGTTCCCTGTCTCGTGCCCATTGCTTCCGGGATAGGCTCCAGACCCCCCGCGATCCAGTAGGATAAGCGGTTTGGAAAATGGATGGATGGATGGATGGACAGTTTTCCATTTGAGGAATTAGCAAAAAACTGCAGTGCATGATGGGTAGGATCTAAAGGCTGCCTAACGCCCTTAATTTGTTTGCAATTTCGCCAGGTAGGCTACCTTCTTTAAACTGCGTTTTGCTAGACTACACATTTCGAGATGTTTTATTGTAGTCTTGGTAAATATATATATATAGTTTAGCCTAACCCAGCCACTTAAGGGAGCAAGCCAGCTCAGGTAGGTGCCAGTCCCAAGCCCGGATTAATGGAGAGGGTTGGCGTCAAGAAATAAAGAGAAATAAAGACAACTAATACTCCTAGTTTGCGAGATCTGACTGCAATGGCAGCACTGCTACAAGGGTGTGGATAAATCTATACAAATATCACCTGCATGCACATTACTTCTTTTACAATAACCAACTCCTGATCCATACTGTTAGTCGTGAAAAAAAAAACTATCGTGTACATAGAGGCCCTGTGTAAAAAGATAACTGCCAAGGAAAAGATCAAAAACATTTATTTCAAGGATACAAAGTTTTTATGGTCATGTACAGTGTACAGTGCAATTCTTATTTGATTAACTTGAATGTCTCCACAGACTAGACGATTAAACAAATAAAGCAGCGCAACATTACAATAACTAATAACAAATAAACAAAGCTCACGAGTACTATTACAGTATTTATATCATTTATTTAAACTTAATTTTACCAGGTAAATTAACTACAAAGCAGTTACCACTGCTTTACCTGCTTCTCGGGAGAAATAGCAGATATACGTCATGTATGTGACTAAATTCTTAAGCCAATAAGGGCAAAGTTGTGTCGTAATGGAGGCGGATCCAGTTTGTGCAGCCGGTTAAAGACACTACGGGCATGTAAATGGAGAACGAAATTATAGTTATACCGAATCTCCTACACACAATACCAAGGTTACCAACTTTGGTCAGCTGACCGGAGTGAGACGTTCAATTCCCGTAAGATTTCTTTGCGCCAGCCTGAGAGTCTGAAAACACGTCACACCAGATGCATGAGAGATGGAAACCTGGGATATTCAGTCGAATCAGATCAAATATGATGCTAAGTTAGTACTAAGTTAAAATATGTTCCGGACTTGTAACATGCACCCATGATTTGGAACAGTCAGCAGGCTGTCTCTGGCCACGCCCCCTACACTCGGTCCGGCCCCTGGCTTTTCCTGAATTCTGATTCCTTTAGATAAACATTGACTTCATTGATATTGTTATTGATTTATCGACAGACCATCATACTTTTTAGACGTTATAATAACAACACTCTATTGATCCCCAAAGAGAGAAATTCTCTCCTTGCCTGTCCCCTCTTACTGTCCATGATACACAAGCACATATGTAGAAAAACGTCAGCTTGGAAGCCAAGGCTGGACTTAACCTACTCTATTCTGGTATTCTGTTCTCCCAAGTAAGGCATCCCAAGTTCGAATCCAACTTCCGACAAAAGTTCTTCAATCGCTACAGCACAATTTGAGCCACTGATCGGCTTTAATTGCTTTGTTTTATTTTTGCGTTTCAGGCAAAACTACATAACACTTAAAGACACTTCGGGCATGCAAATGGAGAACGAAATTATAGTTATACCGAATCTCCTACACACAATACCAAGGTTACCAACTTTGGTCAGCTGGCCGGAGTGAGACGTTTCTCAGGCGCCAGCCTGAGAGTCTGAAAACACGTCACACCAGATGCATGAGAGATGGAAACCTGGGATATTCAGTCGAATCAGATCAAATATGATGCTAAGTTAGTACTAAGTTAAAATATGTTCCGCACTTGTAACATGCACCCATGATTTGGAACAGCAGCATACCTGTCAAGGTTTGGATTTGAAAATAAAGGAAATTTTCCGGCACCCGCCGTGAGCCATCCCACCACCGCAACCAGGCTCCAGTATCCCTTACATTTTAAGACAGGAAATATAAAATAATATAAATTATATAAAATATAATATAAATATAAATATATAAAATATATAAAATATATTTTTGGCCACAACCGGGATTCGAACCCCGGTCTCCCGTGTGAAAGGCGGCGATCTTACCACTACACTATCCAGCAACTATATAATATAAGGGAGATTTACGGGAAAATACTAATACGGGAGGACGGCGGGAAAGAGAAGTAAAATACGGTAGTTTCCCGGCCAAAACGGGAGACTTGACAGCCTGAGATGGCTGTCTCTGGCCACGCCCCCTACAGTCGGTCCGGCCCCTGGCTTTTCCAGCGTGTTCGCGAAAACGACTTCATTTATTTTCTTATTGATTTATCGACAGACCATCATACTTTTTAGACGTTATAATAACAACACTCTATTGATCCCCAAAGAGAGAAATTCTCTCCTTGCCTGCCCCCTCTTACTGTCCATGATACACAAGCACATATGTAGAAAAACGTCAGCTTGGAAGCCAAGGCTGGACTTAACCTACTCTATTCTGGTATTCTGTTCTCCCAAGTAAGGCGTGGGTTCGAATCCAACTTCCGACAAAAGTTCTTCAATCGCTACAGCACAATTTGAGCCACTTACGGCTTTAATTGCTTTGTTTTATTTTTGCGTTTCAGGCAAAACTACATAACACTTAAAGACACTACGGGCATGTAAATGGAGAACGAAATTATAGTTATACCGAATCTCCTACACACAATACCAAGGTTACCAACTTTGGTCAGCTGGCCGGAGTGAGACGTTCAATTCCCGTAAGATTTCTTTGCGCCAGCCTGAGAGTCTGAAAACACGTCACACCAGATGCATGAGAGATGGAAACCTGGGATATTCAGTCGAATCAGATCAAATATGATGCTAAGTTAGTACTAAGTTAAAATATGTTCCGCACTTGTAACATGCACCCATGATTTGGAACAGCAGCATACCTGTCAAGGTTTGGATTTGAAAATAAAGGAAATTTTCCGGCACCCGCCGTGAGCCATCCCACCACCGCAACCAGGCTCCAGTATCAACAACAACAAACAAACAAATTTATTTTTATATAGCGCATTATCACAACATTACATTGTCTCAAAGCGCTTTACAGTATCCTCACCCAAAGCCCCCAGTGAGTAAGCCATAGGCGACAGTGGCAAGGAAAAACTCCCTAGAAGGAAGAAACCTTGAGAGGGACCAGACTCAAAGGGGAAGCCCATCCTCCAGGGGCCGGCAGGGATAGTCAAATAGAGAGAGGAGAGCAAGGAAGATAAGCCAATGCCGAAGCCGAGTCTTCTTCCAATTGCCAGGCAACCAGAGGTAAGGCAGCGGGTCATACATGGAAGATCAGAACGGCGAGCTGGATGCAGGGACGTCACTGGTGGTGGTCGGGTGTGCTGGATATCTTGATAGATTGAGGTCTCCAGGCATCACCCCCAGGAGGAGTAGGGGAAATAAAATGTACAATTAGGCATAGTAGAGGAGGCTATTGGCAGTGCTAAAAGCTAGGTGAGTACAATATGAAGTGCAATCTGCAAGCTCCGGCAGATATGGCTATGGCAGCATCAGTAGGAGGGAGAGGCAAGTGGGAATGCCGGCATGGGGAGTCCCTGAAATGTCAGCACTCCAGTTCCACAAGAGATTGCAAAGCTAGAGTGACAGCACTGACAATCCAGTTCATCCAAAGCCAATGGCACCGATCCCCACCCAGCTCTACACCTCACACTACAGGTCTGCCTGGGAGTGAAGAGTTAGCTAGGGCTAGAACTAGTGTCCCTATACGCTAAACTAAACAGGTGTGTTTTTAGTCTGGACTTGAGTTTTTAGTCTGGACAGAGCACGTTACTGACACACACATCTTCTTCGCAATGTTGCACACCTCTTTAAAATTTGCCTTTGTGATCTCCGATTGCCTCAATCGGACATCATTAGTGCCGACGTGGATAACTATCTGAGAGTATTTACGTTTACTTTTAGCCAGCACTTTTAAATTTGCCGAGATGTCGGTCGCTCTGGCACCCGGGAGACAATTTACAATGGTCGCTGGAGTCGCTACTCTCACGTTTCTTAGAATAGAATCACCAATTATTAGAGCACTTTCAACAGGCGTCTCAGTGGGAGTTTCACTGAGTGGGGAGAACCTGTTGGAAACGCGGATAGGCGAATGGTGCCGGTGTAAGTTTGGTTTGGATTTGCGACTATGCCGCCGGGTCGTCACCCACTCGCCTTGCTGCGAAGGCTCTGCTGCCGGAGCAGGGGGAGACTTACTGGCTATCGCGGACATATCCGGAGCCGCTAATACTGAGTCAATAAAACTCTCATTCTCCTGAATGTTATGTAACGTCCGGATACGTCCCTCTAACACTACAATCTTCTCCGTCAGTCTAGCGACTAACTGACACTTCTCACATGTATAAATACCGCTAATGACTGGAGAAGAATAGCTAAACATATTACACTCAGAACACGGAACAGTAGACATGGCGTTGTACTTACGTAAACTGAGGCTGTAAGGCTGGAAGCACCTTCTTAATTGAACGAAGATCGTGGGTCGGTACTTGCGTAGGTGATTAATCCGTCGGGGTCTGGGAAATTTTATTTATTTATTTTGGAGGATTATTAATCTTGCGAAGCTTTTTCCCAATGACTTAACTCGAATTATTATTTAGGTGATATCTATGGTTTCAAAGTTCGCGCGCTAGCAGTCAGTATCACTCTCGCAGGAAACAGGAAACAACGGAAATGACCATGTGTATCCCTTACATTTTAAGACAGGAAATATAAAATAATATAAATTATATAAAATATAATATAAATATAAATATATAAAATATATAAAATATAAAATAACCATTTGTCATTTATTTTCTATTAATTTTTCATGTTCACTCATGCGGCTCTGTCATTCACTAATGACTTGGATTTTTCATGCCGACTGACATCGTTCCTTCCCCGTGGGAGACAAATCTTACAGAACGCGTGACCCATCCTGCTCCTCTTCAGGAAAGTAAATTCGTCATCTTCGTCATCACCCCTTAAAACAATTACTGAAGCGAGACGGCGCACGCGTTACGGCGACAGATTTAAATTGTGAGTGCACTATATCTCGTCGCAAATGGTGCTTAACCACGGCGGGTCTCAAGCACAGGAGACTCCCAATTTCTAAATGACACACACTTGGCTCACAGCGCAAAGTTGTGTTAAACTTGCTTTGTCTAAAGCAGGCACACACATACGAGTATGATCCTGATAGGTAACTAAGCTATCGGTCTTATGTCCAAGCGCAACATAATTTAGGTTAGAACCTCATAACAAGTATTCCCGTTCGCTAATAGAGAGATCTCTCCCAGGATATATAGAAACGGAGACACTCGTCCGAATTGAACCTGGAAACAAAGCGCTACATCTGAGAATCTCGTCAGACATAGGGTTAAAGTTTACTGCAGTTTAATACGAAAGAACTACAATGAAATCACCGAAAATAAAACAAAATAATATAACTACTAATAATAGAAATAAAAATAACTATAATAAGCCCATATGATCCCGCTTAAATGCCTTCAGATTGCCATGAGTGCGACTTTTGCAACCAGTTGACAGTAGCGCTTCTTCACTGCACGTTCGGTCATAAAAAGTTTAAATTGTGTGCTCAGAATAAGTTTAAACCTTGTGCCTTGTGATTATTAACCAATTTTTATGCTGAATGGTCGGCTCAAACTCAATTGCGAAACACCGTGAGTCTGTTAATGTGTGACTTAAATGGAACTCATTAATAACCAGTATCACGTAATAACCTGGGTTAGAATAGAAGGCTTGTCCAACGAGCTGCGTCACCAGGTAATGTAAACGATCGGTAGCGAAGCTCCCCTCACGGCCAATGAGAGAGAGTCTCGCGATATTTCAGGCGAATTTGAGGTTTCAGAGCGTAGATCGCACAGGCAGGGATTCTTGTGAGCACTCAATGAACGGAGGCTGAAGTTGTGTAAAAGACATGCATTTATTCCTATAACTAACATAAGACAGACATTACACCTAACAAACAATAAACACGAAATAACGGAGTGGACACAAACAATGTAATCATGAAAATGCAATGACCAGATTTAAAATGAGTAACCTTAAAAGGGAAAATACTGTTCTGCAAAGCAAGCAATTTGTGGAAATACTGTCCTAAAGTAATATAGCAGGTGAATAGGAGTTTAGGTTGTTATAAATGAAAGGAAGTTTGTTTACTTGGTTGCAGAGTGGGGGGGGGGGGGTCTTGGCAGTTGGTTGCGGAGGCTGATGAGCTGATGGGTGATGGCACTCAGGGAGGCGCGGTGTTTGCAGCGGTTGTTGGAGTGGAGCCCCTCTGATTCCCTCTCCTGGTGAAGCTTGGGCTTGGTTGCAGTTCTCTGTCCAGCTGGGTCTTCACTGATAGGCTTCAGGAGGGCTTCTTGTGGGCTTCTCTTCTCTTGGGCTGATGTTCTCTGCCTCTCTTCGTGCTGATGGTCTTTTGTTTTCTCCTCCCTTCTGTTTCTCCTCTCCTGGCTTTGTTCTGAGGTGCCAGGTTTTATAGTGTAAAGTTCGTGAATAGGAGTGACCAGGAATTCGACTCCTGGACCAATGGCTGACCATCCATTTGGCGGGCTTTCGGAAGGGGGTCTGTATCAGTCCTTTTGAGATTTATGACCAGAGTGATTTCCCTTGTATTGATGATTTTCGTTAGGCTGGTGTAACTTTTGATATATTCACTTTCGTGGTAACCACTGACCAGATTTGGAAACTGGAGTGATTTTCCATCGGTTTGATACCAAACATGCCATAGCAGCCTAGCGGTTCACACCTCATACCATCTGTAATGATTAATTAATGATTACTTATATTATGTCGTTATGTTATATTACTCACACCTTATTTTATGCCTCACAATCTATATAATTGTAAATATACTGTGTAGCTGCTGGCGCGTTCCAAACTAAATCTCATTGTACTTACAATGTCAATAAAAACATCCATCCATCCATCTAGGCAGGCCAGTGTCGCCTCCATCCTTCCTGAAGTCAGTGATTCCTTTGTCTTTGTGCTGTTTAGTGCCAAATTGTTTGCTGAACTCCAACCTATCAGTTTCTGGACCTCATCTCTGTAAGCTGACTCTTAAGAACCAAAGAGATTTACAAATGAGAGGAGGCCATTCGGCCCATCAAGCTCCTTTGAGGAGAACTTAGCTAATAGCTCAAAAATCTTATCTAGCTCTGATTTAAAAGAACCCAGGGTTTTAGCTTGTGTTACAATAACAGGAAGACTATTCCATACTCTAACTACACGCTGTGTACAGAAATGCTTCATCAAATTCGTTTTAAAATGTTCTCCAGCTAATTTCCACTTATGGCCACGAGTTCTGGTATTTAAACTAACATTGAAATAGCCATTTGGCTGAACAGCATCCAGACCTGTTAGAATCTTAAACACCTGGATTATGTCCCCCCTTAGTCTCCTTTGCTCGAGGCTAAACAGATTCAGCTCAGCTAACCTCTCCTCATTAGACATTCCTCTAAGACCAGGAATCATTCTCGTTGCCCTACGTTGCACCTTTTCCAAGGCAGCAATGTCCTTCTTAAGGTATGGTAACCAAACCCGCACACAATATTCTAGGTGGGGTCTTACCAAGGAATTATATTATCGTAGCATCACTTGCCTTGTCTTAAACTCCACACACCTAGAGATGCAATGTGCCTTCTCGCGTGGTGTTCCTGCAGAGGGAGTCTGTGAGTGCTGGAGATTGGGGGAGGGGGCAGTGTGGCTATGTCTGCTCTGTGTTCCTCCAGACGAGCAAAGAAGCTGTTTAGCTCCTTTGCTAAAAGGGCGTTGCTGTTAACAGTGACGGTGTTGTTGCCTTTGAAGTTTGTAATGTGTTGTATTCCCTGCCACACCCACTGTGGGTTGTTGTATGTGAAGTAGACCTCTATTTTCTGTTTCTCTGCCTGCCTGGCAACCTTGATGCCCCTATTCAGGTTAGCTCTGGCTGCACTCTGTGTTCTTGACTGCGCTGTCTTGTCCTGTAGTATTGTATTGTTGCTCTTGTGTTTATCTTGCACTTTCTCCCTCTGTTTGTGCTCCTTTCACTCTGTATAGTTCTATCTTGCCCGCACTTGTGTCATCTTGTGTTGTTTCTGTTTTTCTTCTTTGTGTTGCACCGTGGTCCAGGAGGAACAATGTTTCCTTTCACTGTGTACTGTGTATATTGCTGAAATAACAATAAACCCACTTGACCACCTGCCTCAATTCATCCTGAAGAGTTTTCCAATGTTGTTCAAAGGTCTGTTTGTTTCGAGTGAAGGACACGCCCCTGGACGTGCTGGATAAGGGGACCACAGATCAGTGTCCTCAGTCCTGCTTCTCCCTTCAAAGCTGAGAGGAAGATGACCCGCCTGCTGCTTCTGGTTTTGGCTTATGGAGCTCTGCTTATCTCCACAGAGGCCCAGCAAGATTACCACAGTCTCCCTGCACTCACAAGACGGCCATTAAACTCGCAGTCGAAAATGCTCATCAAGGAACCCGTCAGCACATGAATTTCTATAACATCCAGGGCCGTCCGAAGGTAACTGCTGAGAAAGTGTTTACAAAAGTGTGAAACTTTCATCATCTGCAAGCTGAACTAATGAGTATCACATTGATTTTGATGTTTTAATTTCAATGCATATGATGCTTAATGTCTCTTCACAATGAAAGTGATGGTTGTATATCTCAGCCCTGGTCAATTTTACCTTCTCACAGTTTCTCTCTGAATCTGCTGCAGTCAAGTCTGTGACAGTTTGCCATTTTTTGGGTGATTATTGTTTGTTATATTGCCTTTAAAACAGTTGTAGGCAATTTTGTATATAACGTGTTTATGTGATTTAGATCAGCAGTGAATACATTGACATTGAGATTCTCTTGAGAGCAACAAAATGTCCAAAGTCAACTGCAACAGACCATCGGGCTGACTGTATTTTCATGGACAAGAGGGTAAGTAAAGAGTCACTGTGACTGTGAGCATTGGACATATCAGTTAGCAAATTAATTTAGGTTCATGTTAACTTTTTTGATGCCCTGCGGGGGAAAGTTAGCCAACAATAAAGTAACAAATACATAGGTGGCCTCAAAGAGCCAGTTCCTTCACCTTATTCTCAAATTTTAGTAGGTTTACAGGCTTAAAGGCTGGATTACCAGGCAGAAGCAAATGCTAATCATCTGAGGGGTGACCTGTAGATTATGCTTCGAGCTATGAACCCTAGCTGGCCTTATTTAAAGACCTGTGGGCTGTACTACAAAGCGGGTTTTACATACCCAGAGTTAACTCAATCGAGCCAGGTTAACTAAAACTCATTGTTGAAATCAGCCTTAAATGGCAGTGTGGTGTTTTGTGGTGAAAGGGCAGGACTTAACTCTTGTTTTAATTAGAAAGCCAGTAATTAAACCTGGTCAGAGCAGGGTAGATGTGCAGTGTGAATTACCCTTTAAATTTACCTCTTTAAATAGTGAACTACAGGACCACTTAGCTTGATCGGAGGACAGTATTTTAATACAGAGCAGTGTTCAGTTAAACGGGATTTGTTGTTCATACTTTTAGATGAACTTGCTTTGTATAATATAGCCTTATGGTGACCCTGCTTTGGAAGCTCTTTCCTCTAAAATTGTTCTGTGTCATTAAACCCTGCACTCCAGCAGCTCTGCCTTAAATCATTAGATATATCTTTACTACACCTTCTCTCACTGTATTTATTGCCCACCACTCTTTAAATACTGTTTTTGTGTGTCTGTGTGTTTTTGCAGCCATTCATTAACTGTAGAGTTTGCAGCAGACGGTCTGGTAATGATCTTACACATCCATCAAATGACTGTGTACCAAACAAGAAAGTGGATGAAGTAAGTGTAGAGAGTCTTAGCATTATGGAAATGTAACAGGTGTGTGAATTGTGTCTAAACATGTGGTTAAACTTTGATTGTGTTTGTACATGCAAAAATTTGATCAGAGTACTGTTTATTAATGACAATGTTACTTTTAATCTGAACAACAGTGGCAGCACCAAGGAAAAGCTTGGGGGGGGGGGCTCTAGCTCCTCCTCCAATGACCATAGTACCCCCACAGCACCCCCAAAATATTGGTTTCATTTTTTCTTTAACTATCTGTAAAATCTGTATATTGTGTAAGACATTTTTGCGGTTTTTACAGCATACTTGTAGTGTATTTTTTCTTCAAAGTACACATAGAGGCTCTGTGAGCTAGACGTTAGAATTTCATATTTTATCCTATTTTATCCATGCTGTAGCTTATCGTGCTGTGTGCTTCTATACACCATCTACATAAGCTGAAAAGCTAAAGCACCCGGTCTAAATAATCTCACTCCCCTATAGCACCTGTAGCATTAAGTCACTGGCGCTGCCACTGCTGAATAAACGACTCCAATCTGACTAAACCGCTTAACTTTTCCTCCCCATGTTACATTTCAGGACAAACGACGTAATATGTGTCCTTCTGATAAACCTCTTCTCAGACCTAAAACTGCCTTGGCTTCCAAGGACACTAAAGAAGCTGAAGGAGACCGTCTGGCTGTTTCTGATGGCTGATGGTCCTGCAATGTGGACCAGAGGAGGAAACTGGGAGGGAAAATGCTTTGCTTTATATCATGCCCACCCAAAGCCCCCAGTGAGTAAGCCATAGGCGCCGATAGCATGGAAAAACTCCCAAGAAGGAAGAAACCTTGGGAGGGACCAAACTCAAAGGGGGAGCCCATCCTCCTGGGGCCGGCAAAGTGTAGGTGCAGGATCACAAAAAAACTTGACGAGAGAAACGAGAGAATTCGACTGTCCCTCACAAAAACTGTAAAGTTTTAGTGGCTAAATTGCTTTTTCTATGCCTTTTCAAACAGGAGGAGATTTGTTTGGCTATACGTAGAAATTTTCTATACAATTTAGACAGCACAGAATCATTAACCTACTTTAATGCATTTATTAATACAACCACATATTTCACACATTTTGACATCAGTCATGCAGTGAAGATACAGTCTCTTTATTTCTTGACGCCAACCCTCCCCATTAATCCGGGCTTGGGACCGACACCTAGTTGAGCTGGCTTTCTCCCTTAAGTGGCTGGGTTAGGCTAAACTATGTACATATTTATGAAGACTACTATAAATTTATAAAGACCTCCCTAAATATGTAGTCTAACAAAACGCAGTTTAAAGAAGGTAGCCTACCTGGTAAACAAAGAAATTAAAAGGCCCACAGCATATAATCGGGCTATATCCAAGCAGTTTTTAAGAACGTAACCTACATGGCGAAATTGAATTACTTTCTGGACCAACAAACGCAACCAGACATGAACATTATGCACCTTCCTAGTCTTGATGTATGTCGTCATACAGATGAGGACGTTAAGGCAGCCTTTAGGTCCGACCCATCATGCACTGCAGTTTTTTGCAAATTCCTCAGATGGAAAACCATTAAATACCTCTTCTATTACCTTATATTACCTTATATTCATGTAATAAATATACAAATATCAATTAGTTGGAAATCAGCCAGACAGACGTAATTACTACAAATGGTTTCCACTGTATTTGTGACTCTGAGTGCCGCAGGCTTGGATGCAGTGCCGCACCATTTTGTAAGTAAATTAATAAATATTAATGAGACATCACCTACCACCCTGCAAAAAAGAAATTTGCCGCTCGTCCCCCTGCACATGAACCAACATGGCTGTGTCAACCAGCGGAGCTCCGGAGCCTCTGGAGAAACACGCGGCAAAAAAGGCTCGCATACGGTCTTCCAGAGTTTGGGAATACTTCAGTCATGACACCTTTTCTGCGCCTCTACTGTAGCTGGCGTTAATGACGCTGTTTCAGCCATTTTATATTTTCTGTTTACTTATTCTGTCATGTAAGACTGAGACAAATTATCGTTTACGACTATTCTTACACACTGTAGCCTGACTTGCTGACTTAAGTAAGCTTAACTATAAGCTACCTTTGCTAGTGTTTGTGAATAACATGTTTCTCTAGTTATGAAATTATTCCATGTTTTAGCATCTGTTTCAACATTAAAGTCAAATTGGTATATTGAAATATGTAAAAACTATTGAACTATTAGCTTAAGTCTAACATAGAAAATCCTACTGAATCTCTTAAGATTTTCCTTTTTTGTTAATGCACTAATGTTTAAGAAGTGTCTTAAATTGAATTTCAGATTTGTGTGTGGGTGGGAGTGGGTGAATTGTATTAAATTCATACATTCATTCTTTTGGCTCAGACATTACTGACCTAAAACAAATTGAGGCATTGGGTAAGTGCTTAAATTAGCTACTAAATGGCAAAAAATATTCTAAATATCACATTTTCCATTCTTCGGTATAATTTTAATGAATCACCTATGCTGCCAAACATTAACGCATAGATTGTCACAACACTCTATGTTTTAGTTCTTCTTTATGTGTATAGGACGGTGTGATGGTTCTGGTGGTGGGTGTGGCCGACGCTGCTCGCGATGTTTGGCTATGCTGCAGTCCCAGGGACCAAGTTGGAACACATTTCCACCTTCAAGCTTAGGTGGAAAAACGGCACCGAGACCCAGCAGCAGGACAACTTCTTGTCCAGACAACCAGCCCTGCTTCATCATTGAAGTAAGCCCTGTGAACAGGAGCGAGATGTACTTCTGCAGTGGATGTTATAGCGGAAAGAACATCCCCATCCTCACGTCTGCCGGAGTGCCCCCTCAAGTGGGTGTGTGACTTAACTCGATGGATGAATTGGACAGAATGTACTGTTACTAGAGGTCGACCGATATGGGTTTTTCAAGTCAAGGGTCAGGCGATGGCCGATATATGCTGCTGATTTTTTTTGGCCGATAATTGGACGTTTTCCCCTCTATTTGCATGGTAAAATATCACACTAATAATAACAAACGATACACAAAATTTCTCAATTTAGCATTTATTGAATACTCAACTTGGAAACAATAACACATTTATAAACAATAAAAATAGCAGCATCAGAATCTCTGTTAGTGCACAATATAGCAGCAAACTCCTCATGTTTGACGGAAGGAAATTTGTAAACAATACAAAAAGGAATAAGCATGTTATCTTTAGTTGTAATCCCACT